>NW_020715820.1:0-23542 GCF_002925995.2 Terrapene triunguis
CCCATCCCCATCCCAGCAGCCCATCCCCCACCCCAAACCACTGAGTGTGCCAGGAAAGGCGGGGTGGGGGGGGCACTGTGAGGGGACAGCTGGGGCCCACGCAGGTCAAGGTTGGGGTCAGGCCCCATAGGGGAACAGGGGACACTTACCAGGGTCTGCGGCTCTTTCCCTTCGTCGATGGAGGTATCTGCGGAACAGAGACACCCGCTGAGCTGCACCCCCGGCCACCCCAGAGCAGAACCCAGCTCTGACCTCTCTGTCCATCCAGGGGGCTCAGAGCCCGGCACAGCCACCCCTCCCCCGCCCCACAGCATGAGCCAGGGTCATTAGCCCCATGTTACAGAGAGAAAAACTGAGGCACAGAGATGGCGGCAGAGTCTAGGGGTTTTTGGCAGGGCGGGACGGGGGGTTGGAGTCAGAACATCTGGGTTCTCTCCCCGGCTCTGGAGGGTAGTTCAGTCTAGTGGTTAGAGCAGGGGGCTGGGAGCCAGGAGTGGATGGGGATTCCCCACAGGTCACTGGCTGGGAAAGTCCGATGGAGAAGTGCAGGGGAGTACACAAAAGCCCCTAGGCCTGGGGGGGAGAATGAGGGGCCCACAGAGGGAGTCCCACAACTAGTGGGGGAGGGGAGGGTGGCCCCCAGGGAGCTGGTGGGGCGGGAGGCAAGAAGCTCAGCTGACACCAGCTACCTCTGGGACCTTCTCCTTAGTCCCACCCAGCAGCAGCCCCATGCTAAAAGAGAAAATCCGGTTCTCTAGACCGGAGTGACTCTCAGCCAGCGTAAAACAGGAGGTTTATTGAGCGTTGAACACAGCACAGGAAACTCTCAGGGCCTCAGGCCTGGCCTCCCTCAGCCCAGCACATCCCAGTCTCCCCTGCATCCAGGTGAGCTCTGTCTGCTCCCTCTCTCCAGCCCAGAGCCCCCCTGCTCCCAGCTGGGCATCTGAGATCCCTGGCCCCAAGCCTCACCTCTGTCCACTGTCTTCTCTCCAGGGAAACCGGGTTGCCTGGGTCTCCTCTCCTCTCTTCTGTCCTCTTGCCCCCTCTGGCTGGAACCAGCTGGTTAGGTCACCGGGGTCCTCTCTTTACAGCCCATTGTCCTCCCCCTGGCCAGAACCGGCTGCAACTCCTGAGGTGGGCATCCAGGTCACTGGGGTCTCCATCCTCCAGGCCATTGGCTGGGGTCCCAAGTTCCCTCTCCGGTCCTCTGTAACAACAAACTCCCTCTCCCCTCACTTCGTTAAACCAGCAACACCCAGGGACACTGAGTCCCACTCCCTCTGCATGCAAACCATTGGAAAAACAAGGAACAAACAAGAAAATGCCCCACTTCGTCACAGCGGGTGCAGCCGGGGGAGGAGCGATGGCGTCGGAGTCCCTCTCTCTGGCCGCTCTGCTCAGGACATCTCCGCGGAGCAGGGTCCAGATGGCCCGGGGGGCCCTGGAGACAGGAGTTGGCAGCTACGACGGTGAAGCGAGTCTCTTTCTTTAAGGCCCCAAAGGGTGGTGGGCGTCACTATCCGTCCCCGCAATATTTTATCCACCAATGAGGCCTCGTTTCCAACACCCCGATTTTGGGTCACGGATTTCTGCTCCCCCACTTCTCCCGTGTCCCAGGCGGGCCCCAGCCCGGCCCCTGGGTTCTGTCCGGCGGCTGGTCGGGTTGGACTAATCCCGTCTTTCGGTCTCACCAACTTTCCCCGCAACGTTCATTCATCCAGGTTCTCGTGACGCTGCCTGAACTTCTCACTCACCTTCGTCGGCTGAACCCCCCACGAGGGGCCATTTGGAGGCTCCGTTATCACAGCCACCCCCTCGGTGGGGAGATTTGGGGGGCAGGGGAGAAGGAAGCTCTGGGGGGTTGTACAATAGAAATACAGGGCGGGGGATGTGTATGGAGAAAGGGGGGGAGAAAAGGGGCTGGGGGGGCCCGCTGCAGAGAGAGGAGGGGCACAGAAACCTGGGGGGCAGTCATTATTCCAGCACCAGGATCAGACGCAGCATCCCCGCTCCCCACTGACAACCCTGGGCAGAAATTGGCGTGACTGGGCCAGCGAGTGGGACCCCGACGCCCTCCAGCGGCTGCTCCGAGGCGAACTCGATGTGTCCAGCGCAGGGGCAGCTCCTCTCGCTGGTGCCCGCGGGGCCAGAAGTCCGGGGTTCAATCCTGGGGTGCAGCAGTCGGCTCAGGAGCAGTCTGGGGGATGGGATTCTCTGAGGCAGAGGTGTCTGGGGGCGGGGGAGTTTCTGCCGGCATCTTGGACCCCCAAGGGGAAGCAGCTCGTCCCTGGGGAGATTCTCTTCTCCGCACGGCCAGAACTAGGCTCCTGGGGGTGCAGAGAGACGTTGTTTAAACGGCCCATGTCACCCAGAGCTCAGCCCCTGAGGGGAGCAAGGGACACAAACAGGGGGTCACCTCACCTAGAGTGTCCCCCTTGGGCGGCTGTAAGAGGCCTCAGCCAGGATCAGCCCCAGGACAAGCAGGAGCACGGCGCCCAGCACCAGGCGGGTGATGTTGGCGTGGGTGAAATCTGGGTGCCCTGGGGGGGCAGCTGTGAGGGGAAGGGGAGAGTTACTCAGTTTCTTGGATGGGGAGATCAGGAGCTGGTGCTGCCCCGGAGCATTCAGTACGGCCATCCCAGCCCCCTCTGGGAATCTCCCAGGTGCCACGGCTCTAGAGCATCCCCTATTGCCAGGGGGATGCCATGCGGGCCTGGGGGGGGGGTTGCCCCAGCCCCCCTGCACCCACCAGCTCCCAGCCCCCCTGCCCCACCCCTGGGATCCCCCCACAGCTTCCAGGCAGTGAGCTGCAGGGCAGGAGGCATCCAGGGAGCTGGGGGCCTGGCAATGGGGGAGGGGCAGTGGGGCTGTCTCGCCATCCCTCCCAAGTCAAAGACTCCATCCCCGTGGTGTCTGGGCCCCACCCACCCAGATTTTCTGACCTGTCCCCCACATCCAGCTCCAGCCCCTGGGCACCACGAGCCTGTTTCCAGGGCTGGTTCAATGGTAATTTCCTCCCCAGCCCCGGTACCTGGTCCTGCTAGGGTTGCCAACTCTGACTGAAGCTATTCTGGGGGGTGGGGGGGAGGGATTCCCAACATGACGTAATCTCAGTTCCTTAAATATCCTATGACAATCTCCCAGATTGCTTTCAATAGGCACCGGAAGATCAACGCCGAGTCTGGGAGCCTCCAGGCTAATCCTGGAGGGTTGGCAACCCTAGGCCCCGTGCTGCCCGGGCGGGTGGGAGCCGGCGCCGCGCCAGGCTGGGTCGAGTCAGTTCCCCCTGCGGGAATAGAACCAGTGTCCATGGGGGTGGGGGGAGGGGCTGAAATAGTGACTCAGCGATCGCCCCACCCCCATCCCACAACTCAGCATTGAGCCTCACTGTCATTCCCGGGGGGGGGGGTTAGTGACTGGGGAGTGGGGACCCCCCTTCCCTCGCTGGGCAGGGGCTCACTGCCTCCTGTTTGCCTGTAGCGGAGGCAGGCCAGGAGGTGCCATTCACACCTGGAGTCACTGCGGAGCAGGTCTGGGCGCGCCTGTCCCTATTTCGGGGGAGGAACGTCCCTGTGTCTATAGAGCTACAGGGGAGCATGTCTGCCAAATGGGGCTGTATCAAACCAGGGGGCGCTAATTCCAACAGCCCAGACTCGCTCTGAGATCACCAGTGGGGGTTGGGAACCACACGGGATTCGTCATTTCAGGTCCAGTTTTCATGTAGACAATTCCTCTGTGCGTCCACAGAGCGGGGGCAGCATGGGGAGAATCCCCCTTGGAAAGGACCCTGCTCTGCAGCTCCCCCTGGGGGCAGGGATCCCCCCTCCCTCTGCCCCTAACCTCCAATGGCTGTTGTTCTCTCCTGGCTGGGGAACCCCCCAATGACTCCATCCCCGCTCCTCAGACGGGCGTCCCCTCTGTTGGGCCCAGGGTTCAGGGCAGAGTCTGGCTCTGAGTGTCCCATAAGTGCAGAGCCCCCCCCCCCCCCCGCGAGGGTCTGGCTGGGTGTGGGGCTGGGAGCAGGGATGCTGATCCGGGCCCCTCACCTGTTATTACCAGCTCCACGGGGTCGCTGGGCTCCGACCAGACGGGTGGGTCCCACTTGGTGCTATATTGGCAGCTGTAGCTCCCTGCATCTCTCTGGCTCACGTTGCGGATGGAAAACTCAACCACGTCCCCAGCGGAATCCCTCGCGCGCCATACACCTACGGCTCCAGCTTTATACAGAAGGACCCTCGCTCCCGGACACCGACACTCACACCGGACGGTCACGGCTCCCCCCAGGGCGACCCCCACACTGGGGCGCAGGGAGATGTTGGGTTTGGGGTAGCTGAGCTCTGCTGGCAGGAGGAGACAGGCCATGAGACACAGACCCCGGCACGGTCACTGAGCCCCGTCCCCACAGCCCGGCCCCAGTGATGAGGCTGATACAGGGGCCTGCAGGGAGAGTCTCCTGGATGCTTTTCCCCCAAATCCAAGACCGAGAGAGCTGGGCTAGCGACACAAGAGACACGGGGTCCCCCACCCCTCAGCAGGGCAACACGCGGATCCATCTACCAGGATCCCGTGGAGGGGTGGCTGGGGCAGGGCAAGGAGAGGCCGAGGGGACCTAGAGGCCAACTGTGTTTTATCTCCATCAGCTGGGGAAGGAGAAATCAGTTCAGCGGGGAATGATCACAAGTGAATCAGAGTTCGCTGGTGTAGCAGGAACTGCTGGGTAGGGTCACACTGGGAACTATTGCTGAGCTCGCCTGGACAGTAACTACCATTGGCTGAATTAAACCCACTTCATGGGCAACAATTTACATTCATGGAGCACCAGGATCTGCAGTTAGAACGTCCAAGGCACTAGGCCAGAACCCCACCGCTCTACGGTCCCTTCGCGGCTTCTCTGTTTTCAGCCTCGGCACGCCCCGAGTTCGGAGGACAATGTTTTAGGAGGCTTCATTATATCTTGATTGAACCATCTTCTTGTGATGTCATTGTTTGTTGTTCTGAGTTCCAGCTCAATTAACTACAGCTATTCCTCCATGCCACAGGTCGGCTTCTCGACTGAACAACCATCCCTCCACTGCTTTCTGGCGGACGCACAATCCCTTCCCTCTCTGGCAATTTCTCTCTTCCTGTCGTTGCACCTGGGCGGACGTTTTGTCCGTACTATTTGCTTTACTTTCGCTACAGCTCACTTCCTCCTCATTTCTTCAGCCTGTTTCTCTTTGCTCACAGCTGGTTTCTGTCACGTTTCATTTGTGCTTTACTTCTCTTGTGGTTTTCTAACAATTGCTTAGGTACTTAGAGACTCTTTTTCCTTCCTGTTTCACTGCCCAGTTCTTCCTTTAACTTTCCCCCTCATGCCTCTGTCTTTCCTCTTTCTGCCTCCTCCTGTTCCTGCCATCTCTGTCCCTTCTCAACGGGACTGTCTCCCTGCCAGCTCTCTGCCTGCTGCCCTTCGATGACACAGCTCAGCCACCGGGTCCTTTTCCACTGGCTCCCCGCTCGCTGGGTCCCTGCATTTCTGGTGCTGGTTGCTACCTCACTGGCTGCTGGTGTCTCTCTCCCGGCGCTGGGCAGCCTCCCTCCAAACTCTACCAGACATTTCCGCCGGAAGCGCTCTGGGGTGCGGGGCAGGGCGTATGGGGGGGAGGGGGTAGCTGCTGGCTGCTGTCCCTTGCTGTTTTCTTTCTCCTCCCAGAAAAAAATCCTGCCCCAGGCTCGAGCTCCCCCCACTTCCGCTGCCCGGGAAACCTTGGGGGTCTCCCCACAGCTGTTGTTTCCAGGCTACTTCTGAGCAGCCAACATGTGCAGCTCCCACTGCTCTTTAACCGGACAGCCCCCAGCCCAGGTGGGCATCATGCAGCCAGCCCTGGAATGCAGTCACAGGCGGGGGGATGATGCCGGCTCTGCAGGCCCTGGGCCCCAGCTCCTGTTCATACCCAGAGCCCGGGCAGCCGGGGGAGCCTCCCTCTGGGAAAGCCCTTTCTCTGCAGCTCCCCCTGGGGGAAGGGATCCACCCTCCCTCTGCCCCGAAACTCCAGCAGCTGGGAACCCCCCAGTGACCTTGTCCCTAGTCCCGGGCCGGGCGTCCTCTGTGCTGGGCCCAGAGCTCAGGGCAAAGCCTGGCTCTGAGCGTCCCAGAGACCCCTGTGAGTCGGCCTGGGTGTGGGGCTGGGAGTGGGGACATCGTGCGATGCTCCAGGCTGGGGACGATGAATTCACCCCCGTCCCCGTCAGCATCCAGCTCCCGGATTTGGATTCCACCTTTATACAGAAATAACCTCCTGGCCTCGCACCGACACTGACAGCGGATGGTGACGGCTCCCCCCGGGGCGATCACCCCGCTGGGGCTGACCGAGATGGAGGGTCCGGGCGCAGGGAGCTCTGCGTTCACACACAAACAGGAGTGAGATGGGGAGACACAAACCCCTCCCCTGTGTCTGTAACCTGCACTTAGCGCCCAGCCCCAGGGACAGCGCCAGGGGTAACAGACACCTCACTGCATCTACAGGGAACCTGTGGGCTGGGTTCTGATCTCAGCCCCACGGGGTCAATCCGGAGTCACCCCTGACTGCACTAGGGGCAGGGCTGGGTTCTGATCTCAACCCCCTGGAGTAAATATTAAGAGGTTAAAATGAGTTCTGGGTGAAGGTTCAGGGTTCAGCTCCTGTTTTCCCCTCCCCCTCCATCCTTAATACTAAAGTTTACCCAGCCCCACAGACACTCACGTGCAAATACCCCACTGTGCCTGGCCAGCCAGCAACCTGGAGAGGAGACGGCTTGTTAGTAGGGTGAAAAATCGGGACAGGGGTGGGGGGTAATAGGAGCCTATATAAGAAAAAGACCCAAAAATCAGTACTGTCCCTATAAAATCGGGACATCTGATCACCCTAGCTTGTTAGTGACCAGATCCCAGAGCAACTGGATCCTACACCCTGGGCTCTGATCACCCACTCCCCCCAAGGGCACACGCCCTGGTCTCAGACCCCCCATGGACACATGCCCTGGCTGTCTCCAGTACTCACCAAAGAAGAAGATCATGAGAGCAGATACCATGATGAGGGCAGCAAGGGGCCCCTCAGAGCTGCCACTAACGCCCCGGAGTCCAGCTCCACCGAGCCCCAAATGAGAAACTCAGCTAGTGGCTCCAGCTACAGGAAGTCGATGATGTCTCGTCTCTTCCTTCGTCTCTCAAGAGTTGTCTCTAATCTGCAAGTGAAATCTAGTGCGGTGAAAGTAAGCAGAGATCCCTTCAAAACCCAGGACACCCAGGGACCGTCAGCCTGGCCAAGCACCATGCAGCTCACAGCTTGTCTGTGTCTCTATGGAGAGGGGGGACAGGTCACCCTCAACGTACCCTGCAGCCTTGTGCATTGGGCTGGGAACCAGGCGACCACGGGGTCTGGTCTTCAATCTTCCACTGACCACGATTTCCATGAAAATTCCATCCCCTTTTCATTCTGGGTTGAAGCCCAGCTGATGACCCATGTAGGTAAAATTAATATGTGATCATGCAATTAAAGGCTGGTGTCATAATGGACCTGCATAAGGGGGCAGAATTAAGGGTGTTTTGGAAACTGTAACTGCGGCATTTCCTGGTGCTGGAGGGTTTGACTCTGCAGCCCCCTCTCAGCCTGCAAATCTGCCCACCTGTGACACGAGCCGTGGCACCGTGTGAGGAGCGGGCGTGATGGGGGACACCTGGGTTTGCTGCGGCATAGCTGAGCGGTGATGACGGCTTTACACTGTAACGCCTGGTTCTAAGGGGCTTTTCTCAGCGTGTGAATTAAATCAACCAGGTTCAAAAGAAAACGTGAGGAAGAGAAATTCCATCCCGGGCCCCCAATGAGTCACCAGCCAGGAGAGACCCAGGGACCTTCTAATGCCCCCGCAGAGACCCTGCCCCCAAGCTGGAGGAGATACTGTCAGTGGTTATGTGGCCAGGCCCCTAGAGAGGGACGTGACACAGGCTTTGTGTATACGCCATTGGCTAGAGGGCAGCAGAAAGCTGGGGGTCAGGTGGCTCCATTCCCAGATCCGGGAGTGGAGTGGGGTCTAGTGGTTAGAGCAGGGGACTGGGAACCAGGACCCGGGTGTGATGGTGGCACCATCACCCGCCCGTTCTCACGCAGCGCTGGGTAACGCCGGGGCCACCGTGACTGGAGGGCAGCATTAAATGTGCTTCAGCAGCCTGACCAGATGGTCCCAAAGGCCTTCTTAAATGCTGAAGCCCCCCTGCTCACCAGCCACCCCCCAACCACTCGGGAGCCTCCCCCCCATAGCTGTTCTCAGCCCCAAGGAGCGAGGAGGGGGGGAAAAACAGCAGATTCGTGGCTTAGCAGAGTCACCCCCCCCCCCAACCTCCCCCATGGTCTATCCCCTTCAAATCCCCCCCAGCTTGCCCCTCTCACACCTTCCCACCACCTTGGCCCCTCCCTCCTCACTCTCCTCACATCCCCCCATCCTCTCCCCTGTTTCCCCTCAAATGCCCATCCCCCGCCCTCAGTTAATATGGCCGCCACCTCCCAGTGTCCCCAGTGGGCTTGGTGCCAGGCTGCTCTCCGGGAAATGGGAGGGGCAGAGTGGGGGGCAGGGGAATACGGGGGTGGGAGAACATAGGGGGAACATTGGGGCCAAGGCAATGGCAGATTAGCCACTGGGCCAACGGAGTCCCCACCCCAGTTCCCTGGCAGGAGCAATGGGGGGGGGCTGCAGGAGGAAGGGGGAGGGCCCCCCACTTGCTCTGGCCTAGGGCCCCACAAAACCCTTGTCCGCCTCTGGACCAGGGGGCTGAGGTTGAGGGGGCAGGAGCTGAGCGAGGGCAGGGCAATGGCGGGGGGACAATGGAAGCTGCCCCCAGTGGTTGAGGGGGCCTGGTTCCCCCTCCCTATGAGTGTTTCAGGGTGAATCTGCCCCATGGCCATGGGGGGTTGGGGGTCATCGCCTGCCCCTCACTCCCCCCTCCAGCCGGCCAGAGGTGCCCCAGCTCTGACGGAGTTTTGGCGGAAAATGAAATCCCCCCCCAATCCATGAACCCCGACTCTGTGAGAGGGGAACCCCTCACCCCATGCACCCCTCCTGTCTCCCCTCCATCCCCCGCCCCTCCCATCTCCCTTCCATCCCCCGCCCCACCCATCCCCCCTCCAACCTCCGCCCCTCCCGTCTCCCTTCCGTCCCCCACCCCTCCCGTCTCCCCTACATCTCCCATCCCCCACTCTGTCCAATCTCCTCTCAAACCTCTGTCCCTCACCCCCATCCCATGTACCCTCCGACCGCCTGTCTCGGACTCACAGGCCACAGGCTCTCTCGGCTCGATATGGCCCCTGGGAGACCCCCCTTCGGTTGACCCCCCCCCCCCCCCCCCCCCCGAGGGGCGCACTCGCTCTCCTGGGTTAGGCCCTCTGGCCCTGCCACCTCCTGGGGCCACACCTCTGGGCCTTCAGCCCACCTTGCTTCCCCCGGGAGCCCCCTTCGGGGTCCTCTCGCAATGGCCCACCAGGGCCGCCACCCCCAGAGGGAGCGATGCCCCCGATCTCCAGCCAGCAGAGACTCTCAGCCGGCGTAAAACAGGAGGTTTATTGTACGGCCGAACCCAGCCCAGGCAGTTCTCAGGGGCTCGGGCCTGGCCAGTCTCAGCACCGCCCAGCCGGGTCTGTCCCAGTCCAGGTGGGCTCCGGCTGCTCTTTGTCCCCAGCCCAGAGCGAGCTGCTTCCACCTGATCGTCCGATATCACCTCCCCGCAGCCCCTCCTCCACCCTGTGTCTTCGGTCCCAGGCAAACCCACCACCAGGGCCGTCTCTTCTCAGCCCTTTGTCCTCCCACTGGCCAGAACCAGCCGGCTCCCAACATAGGCTGGGCCTCCGGGTCATCACTTGCTCCATTCCACCATGTCCAGGCGTTGTCCAGCGTCCAGGCTGCTAGGCGAGGTCACACCAGGCCCTCTGCACCAGCAAACCCCCTCTCCCACCACCTTGTTATACATGCAGCACACAGGGGAAACTGAGGCACTCACAGTGCTCATACAAAGCACCAAGAGAATTCTCCACTTCGTCACATGGAGGGGCCTGGCCAACCTCCTTCTCAGGTAACGTCCGCTGCAGGATCTATTCTTAGCCAAATGGCGTGGGACAGAGACGGGGACGGGGGGATGGGAGGGGTTGTTCTTTCCGGCCCCTGTGAGGGGGGGACGTAGGGGTAAATTTAGATCCTAAGTTCTTAAAGGAGCAGCCGATAAAACCGCGAAAGGGGAAGTCTGCCCAGAGCCAGTGCTCGCTTGCAGTTTCTGATACTGCAGTGAAACTCTGCGTAAAGCTGATGTCCTACCCTTTAATATACCTCAGCTCTCTGAGAGGGGAGTGGGGTCTAGTGGTTAGAGCAGGGGGCCCCCGTGCCTCCCCCCCTCCCCGAGCGATCCCATCTCCCCCAGGTGTTACACACATTCCTGGCGTAGGGACAGGTGGGCTGTGGGGTGCCAGGCAGGGCAGTTTGTGATTCTGTGTTTATTACAGATCTGGAGAGGGGAGGGGCTGGGTCACCCTCCCAATTGCACAGATGGGGAAACTGAGGCACTGAGCGAGGGGACCTGGTCAAAGCCCAGACCTGGGAATAGAACCCAGGAGTCCTGAGGCCCAGCCCGGTACTTGATCCACTAAGGCAGTGGTTTTCAAACTTTTTTTCTGGTGACCCTGGGGTGCGGGAGGGGACTCAGGGCTGGGGCAGAGGGTTGGGGTGTGGGAGTGAGGGCTGTGGGGTGGAGCCGGGAATGAGAGGTTTACGGTCTGGGAGGGGTCTCTGGGCTGAGGGTTCAGGCTCTGGGCTGAGGGTGCAGGCTCTGTGCTGGGGCTGGGAGCTTTGGGGTGCAGGAGGAGGGGCTGGGGGTCTCAGGGTTGGGGCAAGGAGCTGGGTTGCGGGAGGGGGTCAGGGCTCTGGGCTGGGGGTGAAGGTTCTGGGGTGGGGCCAGGGATGAGGGGGTTGGGGTGCAAGAAGGGGCTCCAGGTTTGGGGGTGCCTCAGGGCTGGGGCATGGGCTTACCTCTGGCAGCTCCCGGTCAGCGGCGCAGCCGGGATGCAGAAGCAGGCTTCCCAGGTATCCTGGCACCGCGGACCGCACTGCAGCCAGGAAGCAGCCAGCAGGTCTGGATCCTAGGCGGAGGCGCGCAAGCGGCTCATCGTGGCTCTCGCCCACAGGCACCCCCCCCAGCTCCTATTGGCCAGTTCCCAGCCAATGGGAGTGTGGAGCTGATGCTCGGGGAGAGGGCAGTGCACTGAGTCCCGTGGCCCCCCTGCCTAGGAGCCGGACCTGCTGCTGGGTAGGGACTAGTAGTTTTATTACCGGTAGTAGTGCTGAGCATCCCTGGGCGCTGAGCAAGGCGACCCGGTGCCTGGCATTCTGCAACCAAGTACTGGGTCGCGACCCAAACTTTGAAAATCACTGCACTAGGGCACAGGACCAATTTGATTGACACGCAGAGCAGGGCCCAGCCCCTCCAGGAGCGGGTGGAAGACACACACACACACACACACACACACACAGTTATTCCTGCGGTAATTCTGCACATCTGCAGACACGTAGCATTCATCTGTCCTGCATAATTTTGGGTTTTTTCCCCGCATAAAATACATTCTGCCCCAGAAGCGCTGCAGTTCCACATTTTGCCTCGCAGAGGGCGCTGTGGCGCCAGAGCAGCCAGCAGCATGAACACAGCCCGTTGTTTTGGTGCCACAGCGGCCCCTGGTGGGCAAAGGCGGAACTGCAGCACTTCTGGGGCAGAATGTATTTCTGGGGGGCGGGGGGGGAATTCTCTGCCTGCCCCGTGCTGCAGAATTCCCCCAGGAGCAGAAGTTCATCACAGCACCTGCCCGCGGACTGGTCTGTCCCTACCCATACACAAAGTACGCAGCTGCGTAGGGCACCGGGAAATTTGGTGCTGCTCCAGCCCCTGCTCTGCCTCTTCCCCATGGCCCCCACCCCAGTCCGCCCCCGCCCCCCACTCCGCTGAGGACTGCAGCAGGGTCAGGCCTGCACTCACTGGTGGCAGGAAGAGCAACAACCCGGCCCCAACCGCGCCACCAGTGAGTGCTGGGGGGTGGTTCCCTCCTGCCCCCCAAGCCAGCCCCTCCCTCACAGAGGCCTGGGGCCAGCCCCCTCCCCCGCGTAGGGCCCCAGACTGGCTAGGGACGGCCCTGCCCACAGAGCCAGGTTAGGGCAGAGTGGGGCACCCAGGGCTGCTGGGGGGGGTCACAGAGTGGGGCTCAGGAGCTAGTGGGACGACAGCGTTGAGTCTGGGGATGGGGGAGGAGGCTGCAGAGACCCATGGGGATGGGGGAGGGGGTCTGCAGGGACATATGGCTGGGGATGGGGGTTGTGGGGACAGGGGCTGATGTGCCTGACTGAATGGGGGATGTTTGAGGCCAACCAGGGTCGGCATGGGGGAGGCTTCCCAGCTCCCTAACAACCCCCCCTCCAAAAAACACCTTCTCCCGCTCACACCCAAAACCTTCCAGGTTCACTCCCAGGCTCCTTCCCTCTCCCTCAGCTCCTCCGTTACCCCTGACTCCCCCAAGCCTTTCCATGGCTTCTGACAGGTGCAGGAAATACAGTTCTGTGGTGTAATTTAAATGAATTACTCGACGTTCTGTGTTAATATGCCTAGTGAGGAAACTATTTTTTTTTAATTACCAGAATCTTTTGTTTGGTCCGTATTGTTACAGACACACTCGCTGACAGATCTTTTGAAATAAATGACCAAGATAATTGAAACTGGCAGGATTATATTGTGTTATTTTGACAAATAAAATTTCCAGAATTTTCAAATACTGTGTGCAGAATTTTTTATTTTTTAGTGCAGAATTTTTATTTTTTGGTGCAGAATTCCCCCAGGAGTATACAATTGTCCAGGCTGGTGGGAAGTGAATTCAGTACTGGGGATGGTGCTTGCTGGGCAGCTTCTGGGCCCCAATTCCTCTGTGCATCCCTAGAGCGGAGGCAGCCCAGGGGAGCATCCCCCTGACAAAGGAGCCCTACTCTGCAGCTCCCCCTGGGGGCAGGGATCCCCCATCCCTCAGTCCCGAATCTCCAGTGGCTGCTACTCTCCCCTGGCTGGGGAACCTCCAGTAACTCTGTCCCGGTCCCCTTGCAGGCGTCCCCTCTGCTGGGCGCAGGCCTCAGGGCAGAGCCTGGCTCTGAGCGTCCCATCAGGGTGAGACCCCCTGAGGGCCCAGCTGGGTGTGGGGCTGGAAGCAGGGATGCTGAGCTGAGCCCCTCACCTACTACCACAAATATCATGGGGTGGTTTGGCTCCAACCAGACGGGCAGGTCGGATTTGGTGCTATATCAGCAGCTGTAGCTCCCTGCGTCTCCCCTGCTCACGTTGCGGATGGGAAACTCAGCCACGTCCCCCGCGGGGTCCATTGAGCGCCGTGCGTCCGGGTCTCCGGCTTTACTCGGAAGGAACCTCGCTCACTGACACTTACACCGGACGGTCACGGCTCCCCCCGGGGCGACCCGCCCACTGGGGTGCAGGGAGATGTTGGGTTTGGGCTCTGCAGGCAGGAGGAGACAGGCCGTGAGACACAGACCCCGGCACGGTCACTGCGTCCTGTCCCCACAGCCTGTCCCCAGTGATGAGGCCAATACAGGGGCCTGCAGGGAGAGTCTCCTGGATGCTTTTCCCCTGAATCCAAGCCCGAGAGAGCTGGGCTAGCGACACAAGAGACACAGGGTCCCCCACCCCTCAGCAGGGCAATGGCGCAGATCCATCTGCAAGGAGCCCATGGAGGGGTGGCTGGGGCAGGGCAAGGAGAGGCCGAGGGGACCTAGAGGCCAATTGCGTTTTATCTCCATAGCTGGGGAAGGAGAAATCAGTTCAGTGGGGAATGATCACAAGTGAATCAGAGTTCGCTGGTGTAGCAGGAACTGCTGGGTAGGGTCACACTGGGAACTATTGCTGAGCTCGCCTGAACAGTAACTACCATTGGCTGAATTAAATCCACTTCCTGGGCAACAATTTCCATTCATGGAGCACCAGGATCTGGCGTTAGAACATCCAAGGCACTAGGCCAGAACCCCACCGCTCTACGGTCCCTTCGCCGCTTCTCTGATTGCAGCCTCTGTACGGCCCAAATTTGGAGGGAAATTTCTTAGGACGTTTTGTTGTATCTTGAGCCATCCCCTTGCACCGTCTCTGTTTGCTGCTCTGAGTTCCAGCTCAGATACCTGCAGCTATTTCTCCAGGCGATGGGTCGGCTTCTCAATGGAACAACTGTCCCTCCGCTGCTTTTTCTAGAGTCCCTTTGCTCTCGGACAACTTTTCCCTTCCTGTCACTGCACCTGAAGGTGCTGGGTGGACGTTTTGTCCGTACTATTTGCTTTACTTTCACTACAGCTCACTTCCTCCTCATTTCTTCAGCCCGTTTCTCTTTGCTCACAGCTGGTTTCTGTCACGTTTCATTCGTGCTTTTCTTCTCTTGTGGGTTTTCTAACAATTGCTTAGGTAACGTAGAGACTCTTTTTTTCTTCATGTTTCACTGCCCGGTTCTTCCTCTAACTTTCCCCCTCATGTCTCTGTCTTTCCTCTGTCTGCTTCCTCCTGTTCCTGCAATCTCTGTCCCTTCTCAACGGGACTTTCTCCCTGCCAGCTCTCTGCCCGGCAGCCCTGGGGCCGGGCTCCTGGATGCCTTTCCACAGGGGCCCACAGTCTTCTGTGAGCCCTGGGCTAACAGCATGAGACACGGAGCAACCCCAGCCCCTGGGGGCCCAGAGCTCTGCTCCCTAGTGGGTGACAGGCCAGTCCAGTCTCCAGGGTCCATTCAGTCCCTGGCTTCTCTGCTGGGGCGGCTGGGAGCCAGGACTCCTGGGTTCTGTCCCTGGCTCTGGGAGGGGAGCAGGGGGTAGTGGTTAGAGCAGGGGAGGGGCTGGCTTGGGGCCAGGACTCCTGGGTTCTGTCCCTGGCTCTGGGAGGGAAGTGGGGTCTAGTGGGGAGAGCAGGGAGGATGGGGCCAGGACTCCTGGGTTCTGTGCACAGCACCACCACTGACTTGTAGGGAACTGTGCAAGTCTCTACTATACACTGAGGTTTATAACCTTCAGCTCCACCCATCACCCTGTAACTGATGTGTTGCCTGGGAAAGGCCCCTTGCCCTGCAGCTCCCCCTCCCTCAGCCCTGAATCTCCAGCAGCTGCTGCTCGCCCAGGCTGGGAACCCTCAGTGACTCCATCCCTACTCCCCGGTCGGGGGTCCCCTGGCCCCACGGACACTCACGTCCCAACAGCCCGCGCTATCCGGCCAGCCAGTAGTCTGGAAAGGAGGCG
Organism: Terrapene triunguis; assembly: GCF_002925995.2. Lineage (NCBI taxonomy): Eukaryota > Metazoa > Chordata > Testudines > Emydidae > Terrapene > Terrapene triunguis. Next base: position 15,304 of record NW_020715820.1, read on the forward strand.
GGTTGTTAGGGACCAGATCCCAGAGTGACTGTATCCTACACTATGGTCACAGATCCGTCGTGCCCCCCTTCCCCTATGGGCATACCCCCTGGTCTCTGATCCCCACCATGGACACACACTCCGATACTCACCGAGGAGGAGGACAGTGAGAGCAGATGCCATGACAGGGCAGTGGGGAGACCCCTCAGCGCTGCCACAAATACCCCAGTGCCCAGCTCCACCCAGCCTGAGGCCCGAGTGCGAGCAGAATGAAGAACTGCGCCGGGGGCTGCAGCCCCAAGAAGCCCATGATGCACTCGGCCCCTTTCTTCCCCATCAGATGGTTTCTCTGCAATCTCCAGCCCAAATCTACCGCGGTCAGAGCAAAGCCAGATCCCTGCAACGCCCAGCAAACCACATCCCCTCCTGCAGCGGCCGGGACCCACCCCACCGCCCATCACCTCCCAGCCCCACATGGGAGCTGCCCAGTCCAGGGATCAGCTGGGAACGGGACAATCTCAGGAGGTGTAAAGGCTTCCCTGAACTTTTCCAACAGGCCTGTCTAGCCTCCTTGGAGCAGCAGCTCAGAGCAGAGGAGGGATCCCTCGACACACACACACACACACACAGTGCCACCCAGGGAGCGACCCATGGAGTGGGACAGAAATTCCTTCCTGACCCGGCTGGGCCCAGCACCTGCCCTGGAGCATGAAAGTTGTTGCCAGACTTGTCCGTTACTTTGGGCGCGGTTTTTTTGGGGTTATTTTGCGGGGGGGGGGGGGGGGGGGGGTTCTGCACGTCTATCAATCTGCTGCTTGTGTCCACATACGGAGACCTACTGATCCCTGCTGCAAGTCCCCTCCCAATGGAGCCACCCTGCAGGGCCTCGGTTCCCCTGGGCTGGGTTCCTCCAGCCCCAGAATCAATCAATCAGACAGACACACACACCCCTGAGCAGACTGGGTCACGCAGCACTGCCAAGCTGCCACCCCCAGATACCCCAGGTTCACACGGCCCTGTCCCCACTGTCCCGTCCCGGTTGCTCTGGCAGGAACCCCCGTGCCGAGCAAACCCCCCGGGCTTTGGGGGGCTGCCGGGCTCTGGCGCTCGGGTAGGAGGAGCCTGGCTGCGGGGCCAATGGGGAAGCCCCAAACCCCCGGGCCGGGGAGCGGGGCCGAGCTCAGACACGCCGCTGTGTCTGGAGCCCGGCTCTGCGGGACGGGCGGGGAGCCCGGCTGGGTCCTAGCGGGGGCCGGGTTCGGGGCGGGCGGGACCCGGCGGCGGGGGGGCGGGCTCTGGGGCGGGACTCGCCTGGGTGTGAGACTCTCCCCGGCGTGGGGCGAGGCAGCTGGCGGCTCCGGTATCCTTTGCTGCTCTTCTGGGACACCCCCCTCCCGCGGGGAGGGGGTGTGGGGCTCCAGGCCTCCGCGGCGGGGGGCTGGTTTGGGGGGCAGGGGGAGCCACTCCCCAGCGGCGCGGCGGGGGCCGGGTCTGCACTTCCCGCCGCCGGTCCGGCCATGCTGGCCGCTGCAGCGCTCAGGGGGGTGGGGGAAGAGCCGGAGCAGGGGTAAGGGAAGGACACCCCTGGTTGCCCCCCATAACGTGCATTCTGCACCCCGCGGAGCACCCCCCCTCCTCCGGCAGGGCTGGGGGGGGAGGTGCTGCTCGGGCGGGCTGCGTGGGAGAAAGTGAAAGTGACTCACTCTCCCGCAGCCCAGCAGCGGGGGCTGGTTTGTATCGAGCGCGCACAGCTGGGGGGGCTGGGGAGCGTCTCTCCCCCGGCGGGGCCGCGATCCATCCGATCCCAGGGCGTGGGGCAGGAGGAGCTGGGAAGGGTCCCCCTCCCCGAGATCAGATGCTGCGCTAACTTCACCATGGTCTGTGATGCCTGGTGCTGTGAGCTGACCTGAGGGTTTGCTGTTGCCATTCTGCACCCCAAGAGGTGGATTTGGGGGTCCTGCAGTTTTCCACCGAGCTCCTCCTCGACTGCAGCTGTGGGACCAGCAGGCCGGGGGTGAGCCAAGCATGAAAGCGGGACCGTGTTGCCGTTTAGAGCGTCATGTAACAACTTCGTTTGCCAATACTGCTGGCTACCAATCCTGAATCCAATTTCAATATTTAAAAGAAAAACCAATATCTGAGCCAAAAACAGAAAATTACGTGGTTGACAATTATTCATGACACGTTTGGTTTGGGGCAGGGAGGGGGCCAGTTTTCATCAGAGAAACGAAAAATGTTGACACGGTTTCCTCTAGCCCTGTTACTGTTAAATAGAGCCCTCCAACAACTGTAATATGCTTCGCTCCTGACTAGTGTGTAGAGCAGCGGTTCCCAAACTTTAACAACCTGTGAACCCCTTTCACTAAAATGTCAAGTCTCGCGAACCCCCTCCCAAAAATGAATGTTTCCAGGGATTTTCTCCTTTACCGGAGTATAAATTATAAAAGCAGTGATCTGGGAAATATAACATTTGTTTTTATGACAAGATTATTGCACACTATTATTATTATTTATCATGACAGTATTTTTATTACATTATGAAAACGGCAACACTCTTCCAAGATCTCACTTTCGTAGCTTGTATCTCTTTGTATAAGCCTCTTATAAGACAAGGTGCATATGTTTCATGAAGGAGAATCAGGCCTGGTCCACACTACCCCCCCACTTCGGACTAAGGTACGCAAATTCAGCTACGTTAATAACGTAGCTGAATTCGAAGTACCTTAGTCCGAACTTACCGCGGGTCCAGACGCGGCAGGAAGGCTCCCCCGTCGATGCCGCGTACTCCTCTCGCTGAGCTGGAGTACTGGCGTCGACGGCGAGCACTTCTGGGATCGATCCCAGAACATCGATTGCCTGCCGCCGGACCCTCCGGTAAGTGTAGACGTACCCTCAGATGTGAAACAGCAGGAAGGTATTTAAGAAGCCAACTCAAAGAGTTCCTCCTACACAAGCATTCAGGGCTTGAGCAGTCCAGGCAAACAACACACGTTACAACAAAGCTTAAACTTGTTCTTCATAATAATTTTAAAAACAATACTGGCTCTCTGTTTAATTTTAAAAACAGCAGAAAATATCCACCTCCCTTTCCATTTCTTATAAGGAGTCTTGAAGTTTAAATCTCCTGAGCGTGATAGATCTGCTTACTTTGATCTGCTTAGCTCTTGGAAGTCCAGGGCCTCTTGGCTGCTGGCCCCGAGTTGCCCGGGTTCCCTAGGGACAGCTCTGTCCGCCATTAGGAAATTTTTTCACAAGAACCCTCTGTAACATTTCGCGAACCCCCCAAGGGGTTTTGCCAGCCCAGAGGTTGGGGAGCCAATGTTTTCAGTTTTCACAACATTTTGTCCAACTTTCATAAAGTAAATGCATGGTTAATATGAGTTTAAAAGGCCAGGGACACTTCCTTGTGAAGAATCTGTGCAGCAGATCATGCTAGAGTTGTGAAAATGTCAGTTTAGAGGCACTGATTTATCAAAAACAACAAGGAGTCCGGTGGCACCTTAAATACTGACAGATTTATTTGGGCATAAGCTTTCGTGGGTAAAAAACCACTTCTTCAGCTGCGTGGCTTTTTTTAGGGTTTTTTACCCACGAAAGCTTATGCCCAAATAAATCTGTCAGTCTTTAAGGTGCTACCAGACTCCTTGTTGTTTTTGTGGATACAGACTAACACGGCTACCCCCTGATACTTGACACTGATTTATCCTGTATTTCTGGCGGTGCCCAAAATGTGCTGCTGTTGCTAACGTCTTTCCAAAGAAAAATAAGGCACAATTTAAGGACTGGACAATGTTAAGGTCAGACGTATGAACAGGCAGAGCTTGGAGCTGTGAGGGCAACACAGAAATAGCTCAAAGCATTTTTTTTTTTCTTCTGAATAAGCTCTTGATGGAAAAGAGTGGCGCTCTGCAAGCAATCATCCTGCTAACATAGTACTCTGATATCCAGTCACGATTGCAAGTGATCAGAAGTTCTCATCATCTGATTACTCAGTTGTCTGTGTAAAATGAACTGGTGATGGAAGTTCAGTGTCATCACTGACATTGTTGATCAGAAAGGATGAGTGACAAAACCTGCAGAGGGTCCTTCTGTAACAAGGGCACATTAGGTTGGAAAAAGAAATTCGCTTGTCTCTGTCCATGCTTTCCATGACTTCTGTAACATTTCGGTCCTACCTCAATCAAGATGAGCTCATTCTGTACTGACTTCATTTTGGTCACTTTGTGCTTTACCGAGGAATAAAACTAGGGGTCTATTTTCCCACTGCTTGGAAACCCAGCTTATTAAACTGGATAATGCCACTGATCTATTTACAGTATAAGGTTGATATAGAGTTGTAACTAACAAGACTGATGCCCACGATACATCTAAAACTAAAAAGTGGCTTTGTAAAAATGACATGGGTTTCCAACTCTACTGTGTCTCAGTCAGGGTGGAGCATCTTGTGAGGTGTCTTCACACTAGCTCAAGGTCACAGACTCACGGCTATCCTATATTAGTTATTTTAAATAATATTTCTGATAATCTGACAATAATTTAAACAGTTATTTCTTTAACAAAACATCCTTAAGTTATGTCCTATCGAAAGCAACTTTCCGGATCTCAAAAAAGAAAACGGAAAGATGAAATAGGATTAGCTATACAAGCACAGAAGGGTTCTATACTTAAGTTTGTACATCATGAAAACAACGAAGTTGATCAAGATGAAAACAAGGAAGTTGATCAAGATCATCAAGTAACTGCCGAAGAAAATTTTTATGCAGACAAAGCTCAAGAAATGCAACAAAACACGGAACAATCATTTGAAACAGATGCAGACACAAACCAAGAAATTACAACAGTTGAAACTGTACTAGCATGGGATATAGATGACATTGGCACATGGCCGCAATCTTTAAACAACAAATTACGCGCCATTATACTTGAGAGAGGCCCTGTGAGAATAGAAGGTCTTGAATATCCTAAAGACATTAGAGGTAGGAAATTCACAGAAAACAATTACTACAAAAGACTTTCTAATGGTGAAATTGTCAACAGACGGTGGCTTGTGTACTCTAAATGCAAGGATGCTGTATTTTGTTTCCCGTGCAAGATTTTCAACAGTTGCAATTTAAAGATCGCAACCATGGGTATTAATGATTGGCAAAATCTTAGTCACACATTACCGCAACATGAAAAGGAACAACACCACATTGAAAGTATGCACAAATGGTGTGAGCCGAGTGTAAGGTTAAAGAATCAGACAACTCTCGATGCCCAAAATCAAAGATTGCTGGAGTCAGAGAAGCAGCACTGGCGTCTTGTTCTTGAACGTCTGTTATCTATTGTTGAATATCTATCAACAAACAATCTTGCTTTTAGAGGAAGCATTGAGAAATTATACCAGCCCCAAAATGGCAATTTTTTGGGCCTTGTACAGCTGCTGGGAAATTTTGACACAGTGATGAATGAATATCTCCGAAGAGTAACTGAAAATGAAATACATGATGACTATTTGGGACCAAGAATTCAAAATGAACTGATCATGCTAATGAGTAATAAAGTGAGAGACAAAATTGTTTCATTGGTTTCTTTGGCAAAATATTTTGCTGTAATTCTAGATTGCACTCCGGACATAAGTCATAAAGAACAGATGTCGTTAGTAGTGAGATTTGTCGACATTAGTGATTCAGCACAGATTACAGTTAAGGAATCGTTTATCACATTTTTAGAAGTAGAGGACACTACAGGGTTTGGACTTCTTCAAGCTCTCCTCGATGAGCTAAAACGAATGGGATTGTCCGTAATGAACATTAGAGGACAAGGCTATGATAATGGCGCCAATATGAGAGGATGCATTTCTGGCATGCAAGCTAGATTGCTGGCAGAAAATCCACGAGCCTTTTTTGTTCCGTGTGCATGCCACAGCCTTAATTTGATTTTGTGTGATATGGCCAAGTCGTCTGTAGAAGCTATATGTTTTTTTGGTTTGCTGCAACGTATTTTCGTCCTCTTTTCAGCTTCCACTCAACACTGGCAAATATTCAAAGCGCATGTCAGCGGTATCACCGTTAAGCCTCTATCTGAGACACGCTGGGAAAGCAGAGTAGAAAGTGCAAAAACATTGCGATATCAATCTGAGGAAGTTTACGAAGCGCTGGTTGCTATTTCGGAAGAAGCCAGAGATCCAAAAGCTAAAAGTCAAGCGGAGTCATTGGCCTCTGAAATATCGAGCTTCAAGTTTCTAACATCTGTCGTAATCTGGTATGACATTCTTGTTAACATCTCAAGTGTAAGCAAAATCATGCAGAGTCCAACGATGCAGCTTGATTCAACACTTACCTTACTAAACACCACACGAGACTTTTTAGTGAAATACAGAGAAAATGGATTCAAAGAAGCACAGGTTACAGCAAGAGAGCTTGCAGAGGCACTCGGTGTAGAACCAAAATTTCCATGTCCGAACGTGACAAGAGTTTCGAGGAAAAAACGGCAAGCGGAAGATGAAGGAGCCGATGAGCCCATAGACGATCCAGAAAAGAAATTTGAGGCTGACTTTTTTAATGTTGTGATGGATAAAGCAATATCTGCCGTCGATGAAAGGTTTAATACCTTACGAGCACACCATGAACAGTTTGGATTTTTATATGACATAACTAAATTCAACGAAATAGGAAAACAAGAGCAGTTAATGACAAAGTGCAAGAACCTAGAGCGCCTCCTGAAGCACGGTGATAGTTTTGATTTAAATGGACTTGAACTGTACGAAGAATTGAGTTCATTGTCAACAATGTTGCCACATGCAAAATCGGTGATGGACATTGTACAGTTTATTCATACCAGCAAACTTGTTGACATATATCCTAATGTGTACATTGCCACTCGTATTCTACTGACAATTCCTATAACCGTAGCATCAGGAGAACAGAGTTTCTCAAAACTAAAGCTCATTAAAAACTATCTCCGCTCTACAATGAGCCAGGAACACTTGACTGGTCTTGCTGTTCTTTCAATTGAACAAGACATCACTTTGTCTTTGTCATACGATGACGTTATTACTGATTTTGCAGACAAAAAAGCCAGAAAGATTGTTTTTAATTAAAAACAAATCCTTGTTTCAATACCTCTTCATAGAAATTTCTAATAAAATGTTGACAAATTAAAAAAGTAATATTATTTGCATCATTCTGTCAATAAATCAGAATTTTTTCTATAGCTCTACTTCCTTAGTGCAAGAATAGTCCATCAGCATCACAGTGGGCTTAATTAGTTTAAACTGGTTTTAATAAAGTGCATGCGGCAAGTGTTCCAATACTGTCAGCTTATGTTTGTGTTGCTAAGAGCAAGTCGGGCACAGGGGCACCAGTTTAATAATCCTGCGTAGGGCACCATAAACCCTAAGGCCGGCCCTGCCGGGGAGAGAGAGAGAGAGAGAGAGAAGCAACCAGCTTAACCATGAAAGTTATTTATTGCCAGGTAATAACCATAGGGGAGCCAAACAAACAAAACAGTTATAATATTAAATCTAACCTAAATTTGATTATAAAAGGTTTAGAAAATTATAACTGATCACACAAGTCAGGTTCAGAAGGCTACACCTAGAGAGAGAGAGAGAGAGAGCTGGGTTCTCACCACTCCGTGAAGCTTGAATCGATCGGGGGGCCCAGGTGGTGGTGGTAGCTGAGGGTCCGGAGTGCTGGAGACAGGCAGAGCCCCCAGCACGGTCAGTCGGGAGAAGATGACGTCCCAGTGAAACTGATGCAGATTTTGGATCCAGGCATCAGAACACTGACTTGAGCGTGGGAAGGGGTTTTTGTAGGGCAAGAACAGTGGTTCAAGGGAGAACACTAGGTGTGTTTGTGAGTAAATTGATGGCTCAAGGGAAAAGACCAAAGTTGTTTTGTTCAGGCTAGACAACAGGAGCTGATCATTCCTGGCCATGGACGGTGTTTCTTGGAGGGAGCTCACAGTGCAGTTAGGGAGCTTCACTATTTCGGATACCAATGGAGGATTCGTTACTAGAATTGGTCTAATAACTGCAGAGCTGGGGGTGGGCAGGCGTGGGCTCATTAACATCTGGAGCAGAGATCCCCCATCATGCCGTGCTTCCCTGGCCCCAGAGTTCCCTGCGGTTCTTGCCTTGGAATCTCTGGTCTCCAGTCTGTAGCTGATGGAGATGCCTCCTTGTCCCATCTCCCATGCAAATGAGGCCAGGGGAGTTTCCTTATCCTGTCTCCCTTGTCCCAGGGGTTTCGGTGGGTCTCCCACGGCCTTTCCATTG
>NW_020715821.1:0-22754 GCF_002925995.2 Terrapene triunguis
CCCATCCCCATCCCAGCAGCCCATCCCCCACCCCAAACCACTGAGTGTGCCAGGAAAGGCGGGGTGGGGGGGGGACTGTGAGGGGACAGCTGGGGCCCACGCAGGTCAAGGTTGGGGTCAGGCCCCATAGGGGAACAGGGGACACTTACCAGGGTCTGCGGCTCTTTCCCTTCGTCGATGGAGGTATCTGCGGAACAGAGACACCCGCTGAGCTGCACCCCCGGCCGGCCCGGAGCAGAACCCAGCTCTGACCTCTCTGTCCATCCAGGGGGGTCAGAGCCCGGCACAGCCACCCCTCGCCCGCCCCACAGCATGGGCCAGGGTCACTAGCCCCATGTTACAGAGAGAAAAACTGAGGCACAGAGACAGCGGCAGAGTCTAGGGGTTTTTGGCAGGGCGGGAGGCGGGTTTGGAGTCAGAACATCTGGGTTCTCTCCCCGGCTCTGGAGGGTAGTTCAGTCTAGTGGTTAGAGCCGGGGGCTGGGAGCCAGGAGTGGATGGGGATTCCCCACAGGTCACTGGCTGGGAAGGTCTGATGGAGAAGTGAAGGGGGGACACACAAAGCCCAAGGCCTGGGAGGGAGAATGGGGGGCCCCACAGAGGGAGTCTCTGAACTAGAGGGGGAGGGAAGGGTGGCCCCCAGGGAGTTGGTGTGGAGGGAGGCAAGAAGCTCAGCTGACACCAGCTACCTCTGGGACCCTCTCCGTAGTCCCACCCAGCAGCAGCCCCATGCTAAAAGAAAAAATCCAGTTCTCTAGCCCGGAGCGACTCTCAGCCAGCATAAAACAGGATGGTTTATTGAGCGTTTGAACACAGCACAGGAAACTCTCAGGGCCTCAGGCCTGGCCTCCCTCAGCACAGCACATCCCAGTCTCCCCTGCATCCAGGTGGGCTCTGCCTGCTCCCCCTCTCCAGTCCCGAGCGCCCCTGCTTCCCAGCTGGGCATCTGAGATCACCGGCCCCAAGCCCCACCTCTGTCCACTGTCTTCTCTCCAGGGAAACCGGGTCGCCTGGGTCTCCTCTCCTCTCTTCTGTCCTCTGGCCCCCTCTGTCTGGAACCGGCTGGTCAGGTCACCAGGGTCCTCTCTTCACAGCCCATTGTCCTCCCCCTGGCCAGAACCGGCTGCAACTCCTGAGGTGGGCCTCCGGGTCACTGGGGTATCCGTCCTCCAGGCCATTGGCTGGGGTCCCAAGTTCCCTCTCCGGTCCTCTGTAACAACAAACTCCCTCTCCCCTCACTTGTTAAACCAGCAACACCCAGGGACACTGAGTCCCACTCCCTCTGCATGCAAACCATTGGGAAAACAAGGAACAAACAAGAAAATGCCCCACTTCGTCACAGGGGGTGTAGCCGGGGGAGGAGCGATGGCGTCGGGGTCCCTCTCTCCGGCCGCTCTGCTCAGGACATCTCCGCGGAGCAGAGTCCGGATGGCCCGGGGGGGCCCTGGAGACAGGAGTTGGCTGCCACGACGGTGAAGCGAGTCTCTTTCTTTAAGGCCCCAAAGGGTGGTGGGTGTCACTGCCCATCCCCGCAATATTTTATCCACCAATGAGGCCTTGTTTCCAACACCCCGATTTTGGGTCACAGATTTCTGCTCCCCCACTTCTCCCGTGTCCCAGGCAGGCCCCAGCCCAGCCCGTGGCTTCTGTCCGGCGGCCGCTCGGGTTGGACTAATCCCGTCTTTCGGTCTCACCAACTTCCCCCCAACGTTCATTCGTCCAGGTTCTCGTGATGCTGCCGGAACTTCTCACTCACCTTCGTCGGCTGAACCCACCACGAGGGGCCATTTGGAGGCTCCGTTATCACAGCCACCCCCTCGGTGGGGAGATTTGGGGGCAGGGGAGAAGGAAGCTCTGGGGGGTTGTACAATAGAAATACAGGGCGGGGGATGTGTATGGAGAAAGGGGGGGAGAAAAGGGGCTGGGGGGGCCCGCTGCAGAGAGAGGAGGGGGACAGAAACCTGGGGGGCAGTCATTATTCCAGCACCAGGATCAGACGCAGCATCCCCGCTCCCCACTGACAACCCTGGGCAGAAATTGGCGTGACTGGGCCAGCGAGTGGGACCCCGACGCCCTCCAGCGGCTGCTCCGAGGCGAGCTCGATGTGCCCAGCGCAGGGGCAGCTCCTCTCGCTGGTGTCCGCGGGGCCAGAAGTCCGGGGTTCAATCCTGGGGTGCAGCAGTCGGCTCAGGAGCAGTCTGGGGGATGGGATTCTCTGAGGCAGGGGTGTCTGGGGGCGGGGGAGTTTGTGCCGGCATCTTGGACCCCCAAGGGGAAGCAGCTCGTCCCTAGGGAGATTCTCTTCTCCGCACGGCCAGAACTAGGCTCCTGGGGGTGCAGAGAGACGTTGTTTAAACGGCCCATGTCACCCAGAGCTCAGCCCCTGAGGGGATCAAGGGACACAAACAGGGGGTCACCTCACCTAGAGTGTCCCCCTTGGGCGGCTGTAAGAGGCCTCAGCCAGGATCAGCCCCAGGACAAGCAGGAGCACGGCGCCCAGCACCAGGCGGGTGATGTTGGCGTGGGTGAAATCTGGGTGCCCTGGGGGGGCAGCTGTGAGGGGAAGGGGAGAGTTACTCAGTTTCTTGGATGGGGAGATCAGGAGCTGGTGCTGCCCCGGAGCATTCAGTACGGCCATCCCAGCCCCCTCTGGGAATCTCCCAGGTGCCACGGCTCTAGAGCATCCCCTATTGCCAGGGGGATGCCATGCGGGCCTGGGGGGGGGGTTGCCCCAGCCCCCCTGCACCCACCAGCTCCCAGCCCCCCTGCCCCACCCCTGGGATCCCCCCACAGCTTCCAGGCAGTGAGCTGCAGGGCAGGAGGCATCCAGGGAGCTGGGGGCCTGGCAATGGGGGAGGGGCAGTGGGGCTGTCTCGCCATCCCTCCCAAGTCAAAGACTCCATCCCCGTGGTGTCTGGGCCCCACCCACCCAGATTTTCTGACCTGTCCCCCACATCCAGCTCCAGCCCCTGGGCACCACGAGCCTGTTTCCAGGGCTGGTTCAATGGTAATTTCCTCCCCAGCCCCGGTACCTGGTCCTGCTAGGGTTGCCAACTCTGACTGAAGCTATTCTGGGGGGTGGGGGGGAGGGATTCCCAACATGACGTAATCTCAGTTCCTTAAATATCCTATGACAATCTCCCAGATTGCTTTCAATAGGCACCGGAAGATCAACGCCGAGTCTGGGAGCCTCCAGGCTAATCCTGGAGGGTTGGCAACCCTAGGCCCCGTGCTGCCCGGGCGGGTGGGAGCCGGCGCCGCGCCAGGCTGGGTCGAGTCAGTTCCCCCTGCGGGAATAGAACCAGTGTCCATGGGGGTGGGGGGAGGGGCTGAAATAGTGACTCAGCGATCGCCCCACCCCCATCCCACAACTCAGCATTGAGCCTCACTGTCATTCCCGGGGGGGGGGGTTAGTGACTGGGGAGTGGGGACCCCCCTTCCCTCGCTGGGCAGGGGCTCACTGCCTCCTGTTTGCCTGTAGCGGAGGCAGGCCAGGAGGTGCCATTCACACCTGGAGTCACTGCGGAGCAGGTCTGGGCGCGCCTGTCCCTATTTCGGGGGAGGAACGTCCCTGTGTCTATAGAGCTACAGGGGAGCTTGTCTGCCAAACGGGGCTGTATCAAACCAGGGGGCGCTAATACCGACAGCCCAGACTCGCTCTGAGATCACCAGTGGGGGTTGGGAACCACACGGGATTCGTCATTTCAGGTCCAGTTTTCATGTAGACAATTCCTCTGTGCGTCCCCAGAGCGGGGGCAGCACGGGGAGAATCCCCCTTGGAAAGGACCCTGCTCTGCAGCTCCCCCTGGGGGCAGGGATCCCCCCTCCCTCTGCCCCTAACCTCCAATGGCTGTTGTTCTCTCCTGGCTGGGGAACCCCCCAATGACTCCATCCCCGCTCCTCAGGCGGGCGTCCCCTCTGTTGGGCCCAGGGTTCAGGGCAGAGTCTGGCTCTGAGTGTCCCATAAGTGCAGAGCCCCCCCCCCCCCCCGCGAGGGTCTGGCTGGGTGTGGGGCTGGGAGCAGGGATGCTGATCCGGGCCCCTCACCTGTTATTACCAGCTCCACGGGGTCGCTGGGCTCCGACCAGACGGGTGGGTCCCACTTGGTGCTATATTGGCAGCTGTAGCTCCCTGCATCTCTCTGGCTCACGTTGCGGATGGAAAACTCAACCACGTCCCCAGCGGAATCCCTCGCGCGCCATACACCTACGGCTCCAGCTTTATACAGAAGGACCCTCGCTCCCGGACACCGACACTCACACCGGACGGTCACGGCTCCCCCCAGGGCGACCCCCACACTGGGGCGCAGGGAGATGTTGGGTTTGGGGTAGCTGAGCTCTGCTGGCAGGAGGAGACAGGCCATGAGACACAGACCCCGGCACGGTCACTGAGCCCCGTCCCCACAGCCCGGCCCCAGTGATGAGGCTGATACAGGGGCCTGCAGGGAGAGTCTCCTGGATGCTTTTCCCCCAAATCCAAGACCGAGAGAGCTGGGCTAGCGACACAAGAGACACGGGGTCCCCCACCCCTCAGCAGGGCAACACGCGGATCCATCTACCAGGATCCCGTGGAGGGGTGGCTGGGGCAGGGCAAGGAGAGGCCGAGGGGACCTAGAGGCCAACTGTGTTTTATCTCCATCAGCTGGGGAAGGAGAAATCAGTTCAGCGGGGAATGATCACAAGTGAATCAGAGTTCGCTGGTGTAGCAGGAACTGCTGGGTAGGGTCACACTGGGAACTATTGCTGAGCTCGCCTGGACAGTAACTACCATTGGCTGAATTAAACCCACTTCATGGGCAACAATTTACATTCATGGAGCACCAGGATCTGCAGTTAGAACGTCCAAGGCACTAGGCCAGAACCCCACCGCTCTACGGTCCCTTCGCGGCTTCTCTGTTTTCAGCCTCGGCACGCCCCGAGTTCGGAGGACAATGTTTTAGGAGGCTTCATTATATCTTGATTGAACCATCTTCTTGTGATGTCATTGTTTGTTGTTCTGAGTTCCAGCTCAATTAACTACAGCTATTCCTCCATGCCACAGGTCGGCTTCTCGACTGAACAACCATCCCTCCACTGCTTTCTGGCGGACGCACAATCCCTTCCCTCTCTGGCAATTTCTCTCTTCCTGTCGTTGCACCTGGGCGGACGTTTTGTCCGTACTATTTGCTTTACTTTCGCTACAGCTCACTTCCTCCTCATTTCTTCAGCCTGTTTCTCTTTGCTCACAGCTGGTTTCTGTCACGTTTCATTTGTGCTTTACTTCTCTTGTGGTTTTCTAACAATTGCTTAGGTACTTAGAGACTCTTTTTCCTTCCTGTTTCACTGCCCAGTTCTTCCTTTAACTTTCCCCCTCATGCCTCTGTCTTTCCTCTTTCTGCCTCCTCCTGTTCCTGCCATCTCTGTCCCTTCTCAACGGGACTGTCTCCCTGCCAGCTCTCTGCCTGCTGCCCTTCGATGACACAGCTCAGCCACCGGGTCCTTTTCCACTGGCTCCCCGCTCGCTGGGTCCCTGCATTTCTGGTGCTGGTTGCTACCTCACTGGCTGCTGGTGTCTCTCTCCCGGCGCTGGGCAGCCTCCCTCCAAACTCTACCAGACATTTCCGCCGGAAGCGCTCTGGGGTGCGGGGCAGGGCGTATGGGGGGGAGGGGGTAGCTGCTGGCTGCTGTCCCTTGCTGTTTTCTTTCTCCTCCCAGAAAAAAATCCTGCCCCAGGCTCGAGCTCCCCCCACTTCCGCTGCCCGGGAAACCTTGGGGGTCTCCCCACAGCTGTTGTTTCCAGGCTACTTCTGAGCAGCCAACATGTGCAGCTCCCACTGCTCTTTAACCGGACAGCCCCCAGCCCAGGTGGGCATCATGCAGCCAGCCCTGGAATGCAGTCACAGGCGGGGGGATGATGCCGGCTCTGCAGGCCCTGGGCCCCAGCTCCTGTTCATACCCAGAGCCCGGGCAGCCGGGGGAGCCTCCCTCTGGGAAAGCCCTTTCTCTGCAGCTCCCCCTGGGGGAAGGGATCCACCCTCCCTCTGCCCCGAAACTCCAGCAGCTGGGAACCCCCCAGTGACCTTGTCCCTAGTCCCGGGCCGGGCGTCCTCTGTGCTGGGCCCAGAGCTCAGGGCAAAGCCTGGCTCTGAGCGTCCCAGAGACCCCTGTGAGTCGGCCTGGGTGTGGGGCTGGGAGTGGGGACATCGTGCGATGCTCCAGGCTGGGGACGATGAATTCACCCCCGTCCCCGTCAGCATCCAGCTCCCGGATTTGGATTCCACCTTTATACAGAAATAACCTCCTGGCCTCGCACCGACACTGACAGCGGATGGTGACGGCTCCCCCCGGGGCGATCACCCCGCTGGGGCTGACCGAGATGGAGGGTCCGGGCGCAGGGAGCTCTGCGTTCACACACAAACAGGAGTGAGATGGGGAGACACAAACCCCTCCCCTGTGTCTGTAACCTGCACTTAGCGCCCAGCCCCAGGGACAGCGCCAGGGGTAACAGACACCTCACTGCATCTACAGGGAACCTGTGGGCTGGGTTCTGATCTCAGCCCCACGGGGTCAATCCGGAGTCACCCCTGACTGCACTAGGGGCAGGGCTGGGTTCTGATCTCAACCCCCTGGAGTAAATATTAAGAGGTTAAAATGAGTTCTGGGTGAAGGTTCAGGGTTCAGCTCCTGTTTTCCCCTCCCCCTCCATCCTTAATACTAAAGTTTACCCAGCCCCACAGACACTCACGTGCAAATACCCCACTGTGCCTGGCCAGCCAGCAACCTGGAGAGGAGACGGCTTGTTAGTAGGGTGAAAAATCGGGACAGGGGTGGGGGGTAATAGGAGCCTATATAAGAAAAAGACCCAAAAATCAGTACTGTCCCTATAAAATCGGGACATCTGATCACCCTAGCTTGTTAGTGACCAGATCCCAGAGCAACTGGATCCTACACCCTGGGCTCTGATCACCCACTCCCTCCAAGGGCACATACCCTGGTCCCAGACCCCCCCATGGACACATGCCCTGGCTGTCTCCAGTACTCACCAAAGAAGAAGATCATGAGAGCAGATACCATGATGAGGGCAGCAAGGGGCCCCTCAGAGCTGCCACTAACGCCCCGGAGTCCAGCTCCACCAAGCCCCAAATGAGAAACTCAGCTGGTGGCTCCAGCTACAGGAAGTCGATGATGTCTCGTCTCTTCCTTCGTCTCTCACGAGTTGTCTCTAATCTGCAGGTGAAATCTAGTGCGGTGAAAGTAAGCAGAGATCCCTTCAAAACCCAGGACACCCAGGGACCGTCAGCCTGGCCAAGCACCATGCAGCTCACAGCTTGTCTGTGTCTCTATGGAGAGGGGGGACAGGTCACCCTCAACGTACCCTGCAGCCTTGTGCATTGGGCTGGGAACCAGGCGACCACGGGGTCTGGTCTTCAATCTTCCACTGACCACGATTTCCATGAAAATTCCATCCCCTTTTCATTCTGGGTTGAAGCCCAGCTGATGACCCATGTAGGTAAAATTAATATGTGATCATGCAATTAAAGGCTGGTGTCATAATGGACCTGCATAAGGGGGCAGAATTAAGGGTGTTTGGGAAACTGTAACTGCGGCATTTCCTGGTGCTGGAGGGTTTGACTCTGCAGCCCCCTCTCAGCCTGCAAATCTGCCCACCTGTGACACGAGCCGTGGCACCGTGTGAGGAGCGGGCGTGATGGGGGACACCTGGGTTTGCTGTGTCATAGCTGAGCGGTGATGACGGGTTTACACTGTAACGCCTGGTTCTAAGGGGCTTTTCTCAGCGTGTGAATTAAATCAACCAGGTTCAAAAGAAAACGGGAGGAAGAGAAATTCCATCCCAGGCCCCCAATGGGTCACCAGCCGGGAGAGACCCAGGGACCTTCTAATGCCCCCACAGAGACCCTGCCCCCGAGTTGGAGGAGACACTGTCAGTGGTTATGTGGCCAGGCCCCTAGAGAGGGAAGTGACACAGGCTTTGTTTATACAGCCATTGGCTAGAGGGGAGCAGAAAGCTGGGGGTCAGGTGGCTCCATTCCCAGATCCGGGAGTGGAGTGGGGTCTAGTGGTTAGAGCAGGGGGCTGGGAACCAGGACCCGGGTGTGATGGTGGCGCCATCACCCGTGCGTTATCACACAGCGCTGGGTAACGCCGGGGCCACCGTGACTGGAGGGCAGCATTAAATGTGCTTCAACAGCCTGACCAGATGATCACAAAGGCCTTCTTAAATGCTGAAGCCCCCTGCTCACCAGCCACCCCCCAACCACTCGGGAGCCTCCCCCCCATAGCTGTTCTCAGCCCCAAGGAGCGAGGAGGGGGGGAAGAACAGCAGATTCGTGGCGTAGCAGAGTCACCCCCCCCCAGCCTCCCCCATGGTCTATCCCCCTTCAAATCCCCCCCAGCTTGCCCCCCTCACACCTTCCCACCACCTTGGCCCCTCCCTCCTCACTCTCCTCACATCCCCCCATCCTCTCCCCTGTTTCCCCTCAAATGCCCATCCCCTGCCCTCAGTTAATATGGCCGCCACCTCCCAGTGTCCCCAGTGGGCTTGGTGCCAGGCTGCTCTCCAGGAAATGGGAGGGGCAGAGTGGGGGGCAGGGGAATACAGGGGGTGGGAGAACATAGGGGGAACATTGGGGCCAAGGAAATGGCAGATTAGCCACTGGGCCAACGGAGTCCCCACCCCAGTTCCCTGGCAGGAGCAATGGGGGGGGGCTGCAGGAGGAAGGGGGAGGGCCCCCCACTTGCTCTGGCCTTGGGCTTCACAAAACCCTTGTCTGGCTCCAGACCAGGGGGCTGAGGTTGAGGGGGCAGGAGCTGAGCGAGGGCAGGGCAATGGCGGGGGGACAATGGAAGCTGCCCCCAGTGGTTGAGGGAGCCTGGTTTCCCCCCCCCCATGAGCATTTCAGGGTGAATCTGCCCCATGGCCATGGGAGGTTGGGGGTCATCGCCTGCCCCTCACTCCCCCCTCCAGCCGGCAGGAGGTGCCCCAGCTCTGACGGAGTTTTGGCGGGAAATGAAATCCCCTCCAATCCATGAACCCCGACTCTGTGAGAGGGGAACCCCTCACCCCATGCACCCATCCTGTCTCCCCTCCATCCCCCGCCCCTCCCATCTCCCTTCCATCCCCCGCCCCACCCATCCCCCCTCCAACCCCCGCCCCTCCCGTCTCCCTTCCGTCCCCCGTCCCTCCCGTCTCCCCTACATCTCTCATCCCCCACTCTGTCCCATCTCCTCTCAAACCTCTGTCCCCCACCCCCATCCCATGTACCCTCCGACCGCCTGTCTCGGACTCACAGGCCACAGGCTCTCTCGGCTCGATATGGCCCCTGGGAGACCCCCCTTCGGTTGACCCCCCCCCCCCCCCCCCCCCCGAGGGGCGCACTCGCTCTCCTGGGTTAGGCCCTCTGGCCCTGCCACCTCCTGGGGCCACACCTCTGGGCCTTCAGCCCACCTTGCTTCCCCCGGGAGCCCCCTTCGGGGTCCTCTCGCAATGGCCCACCAGGGCCGCCACCCCCAGAGGGAGCGATGCCCCCGATCTCCAGCCAGCAGAGACTCTCAGCCGGCGTAAAACAGGAGGTTTATTGTACGGCCGAACCCAGCCCAGGCAGTTCTCAGGGGCTCGGGCCTGGCCAGTCTCAGCACCGCCCAGCCGGGTCTGTCCCAGTCCAGGTGGGCTCCGGCTGCTCTTTGTCCCCAGCCCAGAGCGAGCTGCTTCCAGCCGACCGACCGATATCACCTCCCCGCAGCCCCTCCTCCACCCTGTGTCTTCGGTCCCAGGCAAACCCACCACCAGGGCCGTCTCTTCTCAGCCCTTTGTCCTCCCACTGGCCAGAACCAGCCGGCTCCCAACATAGGCTGGGCCTCCGGGTCATCACTTGCTCCGTTCCACCATGTCCAGGCGTTGTCCAGCGTCCAGGCTGCTAGGCGAGGTCACACCTGGCCCTCTGCACCAGCAAACCCCCTCTCCCACCACCTTGTTATACATGCAGCACACAGGGGAAACTGAGGCACTCACAGTGCTCATACAAAGCACCAAGAGAATTCTCCACTTCGTCACATGGAGGGGCCTGGCCAACCTCCTTCTCAGGTAATGTCCGCTGCAGGATCTATTCTTAGCCAAATGGCGTGGGACAGAGACGGGGACGGGGGGGATGGGAGGGGTTGTTCTTTCCGGCCCCTGTGAGGGGGGGACGTAGGGGTAAATTTAGATCCTAAGTTCTTAAAGGAGCAGCCGATAAAACCGCGAAAGGGGAAGTCTGCCCAGAGCCAGTGCTCGCTTGCAGTTTCTGATATTGCAGTGAAACTCTGCGTAAAGCTGATGTCCTGGCTACTACCCTTTAATATACCTCAGCTCTCTGAGAGGGGAGTGAGGTCTAGTGGTTAGAGCAGGGGGCCCCCATGCCTCCCCCCCTCCCCGAGCGATCCCATCTCCCCCAGGTGTTCCACACATTCCTGGCGTAGGGACAGGTGGGCTGTGGGGTGCCAGGCAGGGCAGTTTGTGATTCTGTGTTTATTACAGATCTGGAGAGGGGAGGGGCTGGGTCACCCTCCCAATTGCACAGATGGGGAAACTGAGGCACTGAGCGAGGGGACCTGGTCAAAGCCCAGACCTGGGAATAGAACCCAGGAGTCCTGAGGCCCAGCCCGGTACTTGATCCACTAAGGCAGTGGTTTTCAAACTTTTTTTCTTGTGACCCTGGGGTGCGGGAGGGGACTCAGGGCTGGGGCAGAGGGTTGGGGTGTGGGAGTGAGGGCTGTGGGGTGGAGCCGGGAATGAGAGGTTTACGGTCTGGGAGGGGTCTCTGGGCTGAGGGTTCAGGCTCTGGGCTGAGGGTGCAGGCTCTGGGCTGGGGCTGGTGGCTTTGGGGTGCAGGAGGAGGGGCTGGGGGTCTCAGGGTTGGGGCAAGGAGCTGGGTTGCGGGAGGGGATCAGGGCTGGGGGTGAAGGCTCTGGGGTGGGGCCAGGGATGAGGGGGTTGGGGTGCAAGAAGGGGCTCCAGGTTTGGGGGTGCCTCAGGGCTGGGGCACGGGCTTACCTCTGGCAGCTCCCGGTCAGCGGCGCAGCTGGGATGCAGAAGCAGGCTTCCCAGGTATCCTGGCACCACGGACCGCACTGCAGCCAGGAAGCAGCCAGCAGGTCTGGATCCTAGGCGGAGGCGCGCAAGCGGCTCATCGTGGCTCTCGCCCACAGGCACCCCCCCCAGCTCCTATTGGCCAGTTCCCAGCCAATGGGAGTGTGGAGCTGATGCTCGGGGAGAGGGCAGTGCACTGAGTCCCGTGGCCCCCCTGCCTAGGAGCCGGACCTGCTGCTGGGTAGGGACTAGTAGTTTTATTACCGGTAGTAGTGCTGAGCATCCCTGGGCGCTGAGCAAGGCGACCCGGTGCCTGGCATTCTGCAACCAAGTACTGGGTCGCGACCCAAACTTTGAAAATCACTGCACTAGGGCACAGGACCAATTTGATTGACACGCAGAGCAGGGCCCAGCCCCTCCAGGAGCGGGTGGAAGACACACACACACACACACACACACAGTTATTCCTGCGGTAATTCTGCACATCTGCAGACACGTAGCATTCATCTGTCCTGCATAATTTTGGGTTTTTTCCCCGCATAAAATACATTCTGCCCCAGAAGCGCTGCAGTTCCACATTTTGCCACGCAGAGGGCGCTGTGGCACCAGAGCAGCCAGCAGCATGAACACAGACCGTTGTTTTGGTGCCACAGCGGCCCCTGGTGGGCAAAGGCGGAACTGCAGCACTTCCAGGTTCACTCCCAGGCTCCTTCCCTCTCCCTCAGCTCCCCCGTTACCCCTGACTCCCCCAAGCCTTTCCATGGCTTCTGACAGGTGCAGGAAATACAGTTCTGTGGTGTAATTTAAATGAATTACTCAACGTTCTGTGTTAATATGCCTAGTGAGGAAACTATTTTTTTTTAATTACCAGAATCTTTTGTTTGGTCTGTATTGTTACAGACATCCTCGCTGACAGATCTTTTGAAATAAATGACCAAGATAATTGAAACTGGCAGGATTATATTGTGTTATTTTGACAAATAAAATTTCCAGAATTTTCAAATACTGTGTGCAGAATTTTTTATTTTTTAGTGCAGAATTTTTATTTTTTGGTGCAGAATTCCCCCAGGAGTATACAGTTGTCCAGGCTAGTGGGAAGTGAATTCAGTACTGGGGATGGTGCTTGCTGGGCAGCTTCTGGGCCCCAATTCCTCTGTGCGTCCCTAGAGCGGAGGCAGCCCAGGGGAGCATCCCCCTGACAAAGGAGCCCAACTCTGCAGCTCCCCCTGGGGGCAGGGATCCCCCATCCCTCAGTCCCGAATCTCCAGTGGCTGCTACTCTCCCCTGGCTGGGGAACCTCCAGTAACTCCGTCCCGGCTGGGTGTGGGGCTGGAAGCAGATATGCTGAGCTGAGCCCCTCACCTACTACCACAAATATCATGGGGTGGTTTGGCTCCAACCAGACGGGCAGGTCGGATTTGGTGCTATATCAGCAGCTGTTGCTCCCTGCGTCTCCCCTGCTCACGTTGCGGATGGGAAACTCAGCCACGTCCCCCGCGGGGTCCATTGAGCGCCGTGCGTCCGGGTCTCCGGCTTTACTCGGAAGGAACCTCGCTCACTGACACTCACACCGGACGGTCACGGCTCCCCCCGGGGCGACCCGCCCACTGGGGTGCAGGGAGATGTTGGGTTTGGGCTCTGCAGGCAGGAGGAGACAGGCCGTGAGACACAGACCCCGGCACGGTCACTGCATCCTGTCCCCACAGCCTGTCCCCAGCGATGAGGCCAATACAGGGGCCTGCAGGGAGAGTCTCCTGGATGCTTTTCCCCCGAATCCAAGCCCGAGAGAGCTGGGCTAGCGACACAAGAGACACGGGGTCCCCCACCCCTCAGCAGGGCAATGGCGCGGATCCATCTGCAAGGAGCCCATGGAGGGGTGGCTGGGGCAGGGCAAGGAAAGGCCGAGGGGACCTAGAGGCCAATTGCGTTTTATCTCCATAGCTGGGGAAGGAGAAATCAGTTGAGTGGGGAATGATCACAAGTGAATCAGAGTTCGCTGGTGTAGCAGGAACTGCTGGGTAGGGTCACACTGGGAACTATTGCTGAGCTCGCCTGAACAGTAACTACCATTGGCTGAATTCAACCCACTGCACGGGCAACAATTTACATTCCTGGAGCACCAGGATCTGGAGTTAGAACGTCCAAGGCACTAGGCCAGAACCCCACCGCTCTACGGTCCCTTCGCCGCTTCTCTGATTGCAGCCTCTGTACGGCCCAAATTTGGAGGGAAATTTCTTAGCACGTTTTGTTGCAGCTTGAGCCATCCCCTTGCGCCGTCTCTGTTTGCTGCTCTGAGTTCCAGCTCAGATACCGGCAGCTATTTCTCCAGGCGATGGGTCGGCTTCTCAATCGAACAACTGTCCCTCCGCTGCTTTATCTAGAGTCCCTTTGCTCTCGGACAATTTTTCCCTTCCTGTCGCTGCACCTGAAGGTGCTGGGCGGACATTTTGTCTGTTCTATTTGCTTTACTTTCACTACAGCTCACTTCCTCCTCATTTCTTCAGCCTGTTTCTCTTTGCTCACAGCTGGTTTCCATCACGTTTCATTCATGCTTTTCTTCTCTTGTGGGTTTTCTAACAATTGCTTAGGTAACGTAGAGACTCTTTTTTTCTTCATGTTTCACTGCCCAGTTCTTCCTCTAACTTTCCCCCTCATGTCTCTGTCTTTCCTCTGTCTGCCTCCCCCTGTTCCTGCCATCTCTGTCCCTTCTCAATGGGACTTTCTCCCTGCCAGCTCTCTGCCCGGCAGCCCTGGGGACGGGCTCCTGGATGCCTTTCCACAGGGGCCCACAGTCTTCTGTGAGCCCTGGGCTAACAGCATGAGACACGGAGCAACCCCAGTCCCTGGGGGCCCAGAGCTCTGCTCCCTAGTGGGTCACAGGCCAGTCCAGTCTCCAGGGTCCATTCAGTCCCTGGCTTCTCTGCTGGGAGGGCTGGGAGCCAGGACTCCTGGGTTCTGTCCCTGGCTCTGGGAGGGGAGCGGGGGGTAGTGGTTAGAGCAGGGGAGGGGCTGGCTTGGGGCCAGGACTCCTGGGTTCTGTCCCTGGCTCTGGGAGGGAAGTGGGGTCTAGTGGGGAGAGCAGGGAGGATGGGGCCAGGACTCCTGGGTTCTGTGCACAGCACCACCACTGACTTGTAGGGGACTGTGCAAGTCTCTACTATACACTGAGGTTTATAACCTTCAGCTCCACCCATCACCCTGTAACTGATGTGTTGCCTGGGAAAGGCCCCTTGCCCTGCAGGTCCCCCTCCCTCAGCCCTGAATCTCCAGCAGCTGCTGCTCCCCCAGGCTGGGAACCCTCAGTGACTCCATCCCTGCTCCCCGGTCGGGGGTCCCCTGGCCCCACGGACACTCACGTCCCAACACCCCGCGCCATCCGGCCAGCCAGTAGTCTGGAAAGGAGGCGGGTTGTTAAGGACCAGATCCCAGAGTGACTGTATCCTACACTATGGTCACAGATCCGTTGTGCCCCCCTTCCCCTATGGGCATACCCCCTGGTCTCTGATCCCCACCATGGACACACACTCCGATACTCACCGAGGAGGAGGACAGTGAGAGCAGACGCCATGACGGGGCAGTGGGGAGACCCCTCAGCGCTGCCACAAATACCCCAGTGCCCAGCTCCACCCAGCCCGAGACCCGAGTGCGAGCAGAATGAAGAACTGCGCCGGGGGTGCAACCCCAGGAAGCCCGTGATGCGCTCGGCCCCTTTCTTCCCCATCAGATGGTTTCTCTGCAATCTCCAGCCCAAATCTACCGCGGTCAGAGCAAAGCCAGATCCCTGCAACGCCCAGCAAACCACATCCCCTCCTGCAGCGGCCGGGACCCACCCCACCGCCCATCACCTCCCAGCCCCACATGGGAGCTGCCCAGTCCAGGGATCAGCTGGGAACGGGACAATCTCAGGAGGTGTAAAGGCTTCCCTGACCTTTTCCAACAGGCCCGTCTAGCCTCCCTGGAGCAGCAGCTCAGAGCAGAGAAGGGATCCCCCGACACACACTCACACACAGTGCCACCCAGGGAGCGACCCATGGAGTGGGACAGAGATTCCTTCCTGACCCGGCTGGGCCCAGCACCTGCCCTGGAGCATGAAAGTTGTTGCCAGACTTGTCCGTTACTTTGGGCGCGGTTTTTTTGGGGTTATTTTGCGGGGGGGGGGGGGGGGGGGGGTTCTGCACGTCTATCAATCTGCTGCTTGTGTCCACATACGGAGACCTACTGATCCCTGCTGCAAGTCCCCTCCCAATGGAGCCACCCTGCAGGGCCTCGGTTCCCCTGGGCTGGGTTCCTCCAGCCCCAGAATCAATCAATCAGACAGACACACACACCCCTGAGCAGACTGGGTCGCGCAGCACTGCCAAGCTGCCACCCCCAGATGCCCCAGGTTCACACGGCCCTGTCCCCACTGTCCCGTCCCGCTTGCTCCGGCAGGAACCCCCGTGCCGAGCAAACCCCCCGGGCTTTGGGGGGCTGCCGGGCTCTGGCCCTCGGGTAGGAGGAGCCTGGCTGCGGGGCCAATGGGGAAGCCCCAAACCCCCCGGCCGGGGAGCGGGGCCGAGCTCAGACACGCCGCTGTGTCTGGAGCCCGGCTCTGCGGGACGGGCAGGGAGCGGGGAGCCCGGCTGGGTCCTAGCGGGGGCCGGGTTCGGGGCGGGCGGGACCCGGCTGCGGGGGGGCGGGCTCTGGGGCGGGACTCGCCTGGGTGTGAGACTCTCCCCGGCGTGGGGCGAGGCAGCTGGCGGCTCCGGTATCCTTTGCTGCTCTTCTGGGACACCCCCCTCCCGCGGGGAGGGGGTGTGGGGCTCCAGGCCTCCGCGGCGGGGGGCTGGTTTGGGGGGCAGGGGGAGCCACTCCCCAGCGGCGCGGCGGGGGCCGGGTCTGCACTTCCCGCTGCCGGTCCGGCCATGCTGGCCGCTGCAGCGCTCAGGGGGGTGGGGGAAGAGCCGGAGCAGGGGTAAGGGAAGGACACCCCTGGTTGCCCCCCATAACGTGTGTTCTGCACCCCGCGGAGCACCCCCCCTCCTCCGGCAGGGCTGGGGGGGAGGTGCTGCTCGGGCGGGCTGCGTGGGAGAAAGTGAAAGTGACTCACTCTCCCGCAGCCCAGCAGCGGGGGCTGGTTTGTATCGAGCGCGCACAGCTGGGGGGGCTGGGGAGCGTCTCTCCCCCGGCGGGGCCGCGATCCATCCGATCCCAGGGCGTGGGGCAGGAGGAGCTGGGAAGGGTCCCCCTCCCCGAGATCAGATGCTGCGCTAACTTCACCATGGTCTGTGATGCCTGGTGCTGTGAGCTGACCTGAGGGTTTGCTGTTGCCATTCTGCACCCCAAGAGGTGGATTTGGGGGTCCTGCAGTTTTCCACCGAGCTCCTCCTCGACTGCAGCTGTGGGACCAGCAGGCCGGGGGTGAGCCAAGCATGAAAGCGGGACCGTGTTGCCGTTTAGAGCGTCATGTAACAACTTCGTTTGCCAATACTGCTGGCTACCAATCCTGAATCCAATTTCAATATTTAAAAGAAAAACCAATATCTGAGCCAAAAACAGAAAATTACGTGGTTGACAATTATTCATGACACGTTTGGTTTGGGGCAGGGAGGGGGCCAGTTTTCATCAGAGAAACGAAAAATGTTGACACGGTTTCCTCTAGCCCTGTTACTGTTAAATAGAGCCCTCCAACAACTGTAATATGCTTCGCTCCTGACTAGTGTGTAGAGCAGCGGTTCCCAAACTTTAACAACCTGTGAACCCCTTTCACTAAAATGTCAAGTCTCGCGAACCCCCTCCCAAAAATGAATGTTTTCAGGGATTTTCTCCTTTACCGGAGTATAAATTATAAAAGCAGTGATCTGGGAAATATAACATTTGTTTTTATGACAAGATTATTGCACACTATTATTATTATTTATCATGACAGTATTTTTATTACATTATGAAAACGGCAACACTCTTCCAAGATCTCACTTTCGTAGCTTGTATCACTTTGTATAAGCCTCTTATAAGACAAGGTGCATATGTTTCATGAAGGAGTCTCAGGCCTGGTCCACACTAACCCCCCCACTTCGGACTAAGGTACGCAAATTCAGCTACGTTAATAATGTAGCTGAATTCGAAGTACCTTAGTCCGAACTTACCGCGGGTCCAGACGCGGCAGGAAGGCTCCCCCGTCGATGCCGCGTACTCCTCTCGCTGAGCTGGAGTACCGGCGTTGACGGCGAGCACTTCTGGGATCGATCCGGGATCGATTTATCGCATCTAAACCAGACGCGATAAATTGATCCCAGAACATTGATTGCCTGCCGCCGGACCCTCCGGTAAGTGTAGACGTACCCTCAGATGTGAAACAGCAGGAAGGTATTTAAGAAGCCAACTCAAAGAGTTCCTCCTACACAAGCATTCAGGTCTTGAGCAGTCCAGGCAAACAACACACGTTACAACAAAGCTTAAACTTGTTCGTCATAGTAATTTTAAAAACAATACTAGCTCTCTGTTTAATTTTAAAAACAGCAGAAAATATCCACCTCCCTTTCCATTTCTTATAAGGAGTCTTGAAGTTTAAATCTCCTGAGCGTGATAGATCTGCTTGCTTTGATCTGCTTAGCTCTTGGAAGTCCAGGGCCTCTTGGCTGCTGGCCCCGAGTTGCCCGGGTTCCCTAGGGACAGCTCTGTCCGCCATTAGGAAATTTTTTCACAAGAACCCTCTGTAACATTTCGCGAACCCCCCAAGGGGTTTTGCCAGCCCAGAGGTTGGGGAGCCAATGTTTTCAGTTTTCACAACATTTTGTCCAACTTTCATAAAGTAAATGCATGGTTAATATGAGTTTAAAAGGCCAGGGACACTTCCTTGTGAAGAATCTGTGCAGCAGATCATGCGGGAGCTGTGAAAATGTCAGTTTAGAGGCACTGATTTATCAAAAACAACAAGGAGTCTGGTGGCACCTTAAAAGACTGACAGATTTATTTGGACATAAGCTTTCGTGGGTAAAAAACCACTTCTTCAGCTGCGTGGCTTTTTTTAGGGTTTTTTACCCACGAAAGCTTATGCCCAAATAAATCTGTCAGTCTTTAAGGTGCTACCAGACTCCTTGTTGTTTTTGTGGATACAGACTAACACGGCTACTCCCTGATACTTGACACTGATTTATCCTGTATTTCTGGCGGTGCCCAAAATGTGCTGCTGTTGCTAACGTCTTTCCAAAGAAAAATAAGGCACAATTTAAGGACTGGACAATGTTAAGGTCAGACGTATGAACAGGCAGAGCTTGGAGCTGTGAGGGCAACACAGAAATATCTCAAAGCATTTTTTTTTTTCTTCTGAATAAGCTCTTGATGGAAAAGAGTGGCGCTCTGCAAGCAATCATCCTGCTAACATAGTACTCTGATATCCAGTCACGATTGCAAGTGATCAGAAGTTCTCATCATCTGATTACTCAGTTGTCTGTGTAAAATGAACTGGTGATGGAAGTTCAGTGTCATCACTGACATTGTTGATCAGAAAGGATGAGTGACAAAACCTGGAGAGGGTCCTTCTGTAACAAGGGCACATTAGGTTGGAAAAAGAAATTCGCTTGTCTCTGTCCATGCTTTCCATGACTTCTGTAACATTTCGGTCCTACCTCAATCAAGATGAGCTGATTCTGTACTGACTTCATTTTGGTCACTTTGTGCTTTACCGAGGAATAAAACTAGGGTTCTATTTCCCCACTGCTTGGAAACCCAGCTTATTAAACTGGATAATGCCACTGATCTATTTACAGTATAAGGTTGATATAGAGTTGTAACTAACATTAAGACTGATGCCCACGATACATTTAAAACTAAAAGGTGGCTTCGTAAAAATGACATGGGTTTCCAACTCTACTGTGTCTCAGTCAGGGTGGAGCATCTTGTGAGGTGTCTTCACACTAGCTCAAGGTCACAGACTCACGGCTATCCTATATTAGTTATTTTAAATAATATTTCTGATAATCTGACAAGAATTTAAACAGTTATTTCTTTAACAAAACACCCTTAAGTTATGTCCTATCGAAAGCAACTTTCCGGATCTCAAAAAAGAAAACGGAAAGATGAAATAGGATTAGCTATACAAGCACAGAAGGGTTCTATACTTAAGTTTGTACGTCATGAAAACAACGAAGTTGATCAAGATGAAAACAAGGAAGTTGATCAAGATCATCAAGTAACTGCCGAAGAAAATTTTTATGCAGACAAAGCTCAAGAAATGCAACAAAACACGGAACAATCATTTGAAACAGATGCAGACACAAACCAAGAAATTACAACAGTTGAAACTGTACTAGCATGGGATATAGATGACATTGGCACATGGCCGCAATCTTTAAACAACAAATTACGCGCCATTATACTTGAGAGAGGCCCTGTGAGAATAGAAGGTCTTGAATATCCTAAAGACATTAGAGGTAGGAAATTCACAGAAAACAATTACTACAAAAGACTTTCTAATGGTGAAATTGTCAACAGACGGTGGCTTGTGTACTCTAAATGCAAGGATGCTGTATTTTGTTTCCCGTGCAAGATTTTCAACAGTTGCAATTTAAAGATCGCAACCATGGGTATTAATGATTGGCAAAATCTTAGTCACACATTACCGCAACATGAAAAGGAACAACACCACATTGAAAGTATGCACAAATGGTGTGAGCCAAGTGTAAGGTTAAAGAATCAGACAACTCTCGATGCCCAAAATCAAAGATTGCTGGAGTCAGAGAAGCAGCACTGGCGTCTTGTTCTTGAACGTCTGTTATCTATTGTTGAATATCTATCAACAAACAATCTTGCTTTTAGAGGAAGCACTGAGAAATTATACCAGCCCCAAAATGGCAATTTTTTGGGCCTTGTACAGCTGCTGGGAAATTTTGACACAGTGATGAATGAATATCTCCGAAGAGTAACTGAAAATGAAATACATGATGACTATTTGGGACCAAGAATTCAAAATGAACTGATCATGCTAATGAGTAATAAAGTGAGAGACAAAATTGTTTCATTGGTTACTTTGGCAAAATATTTTGCTGTAATTCTAGATTGCACTCCGGACATAAGTCATAAAGAACAGATGTCGTTAGTAGTGAGATTTGTCGACATTAGTGATTCAGCACAGATTACAGTTAAGGAATCGTTTATCACATTTTTAGAAGTAGAGGACACTACAGGGTTTGGACTTCTTCAAGCTCTCCTTGATGAGCTAAAACGAATGGGATTGTCCGTAATGAACATTAGAGGACAAGGCTATGATAATGGCGCCAATATGAGAGGATGCATTTCTGGCGTGCAAGCTAGATTGCTGGCAGAAAATCCACGAGCCTTTTTTGTTCCGTGTGCATGCCACAGCCTTCATTTGATTCTGTGTGATATGGCCAAGTCGTCTGTAGAAGCTATATGTTTTTTTGGTTTGCTCCAACGTATTTTTGTCCTCTTTTCAGCTTCCACTGAACACTGGCAAATATTCAAAGCGCATGTCAGCGGTATCACCGTTAAGCCTCTATCTGAGACACGCTGGGAAAGCAGAGTAGAAAGTGCAAAAACATTGCGATATCAATCTGAGGAAGTTTACGAAGCGCTGGTTGCTATTTCGGAAGAAGCCAGAGATCCAAAAGCTAAAAGTCAAGCAGAGTCATTGGCCTCTGAAATAGCCAGCTTCAAGTTTCTAACATCTGTCGTAATCTGGTATGACATTCTTGTTAACATCTCAAGTGTAAGCAAAATCATGCAGAGTCCAACGATGCAGCTTGATTCAACACTTACCTTACTAAACACCACACGAGACTTTTTAGTGAAATACAGAGAAAATGGATTCAAAGAAGCACAGGTTACAGCAAGAGAGCTTGCAGAGGCACTCGGTGTGGAACCAAAATTTCCGTGTCCGAACGTGACAAGAGTTTCGAGGAAAAAACGGCAAGCGGAAGATGAAGGAGCCGATGAGCCCATAGACGATCCAGAAAAGAAATTTGAGGTTGACTTTTTTAATGTCGTGATGGATAAAGCAATATCTGCCGTCGATGAAAGGTTTAATACCTTACGAGCACACCATGAACAGTTTGGATTTTTGTATGACATAACTAAATTCAACGAAATAGGAAAACAAGAGCAGTTAATGACAAAGTGCAAGAACCTAGAGAGCCTCCTGAAGCACGGAGATAGTTCTGATTTAAATGGACTTGAACTGTACGAAGAATTGAGTTCATTGTCAACAGTGTTGCCACATGCAAAATCGGTGATGGACATTGTACAGTTTATTCATACCAGCAAACTTGTTGACATATATCCTAATGTGTACATTGCCACTCGTATTCTACTAACAATTCCTATAACCGTAGCATCAGGAGAACAGAAACTAAAGCTCATTAAAAACTATCTCCGCTCTACAATGAGCCAGGAACACTTGACTGGTCTTGCTATTCTTTCAATTGAACAAGACATCACTTTGTCTTTGTCATACGATGACGTTATTACTGATTTTGCAGACGAAAAAACCAGAAAGATTGTTTTTAATTAAAAACAAATCCTTGTTTCAATACCTCTTCATAGAAATTTCTAATAAAATGTTGACAAATTAAAAAAGTAATATTATTTGCATCATTCTGTCAATAAATCAGAATTTTTTCTATAGCGCTACTTCCTTAGTGCAAGAATAGTCCATCAGCATCACAGTGGGCTTAATTAGTTTAAACTGGTTTTAATAAAGTGCATGCGGCAAGTGTTCCAATACTGTCAGCTTATGTTTGTGTTGCTAAGAGCAAGTCGGGCACAGGGGCACCAGTTTAATAATCCTGCGTAGGGCACCATAAACCCTAAGGCCGGCCCTGCCGGGGAGAGAGAGAGAGAGAGAGAGAAGCAACCAGCTTAACCATGAAAGTTATTTATTGCCAGGTAATAACCATAGGGGAGCCAAACAAACAAAACAGTTATAATATTAAATCAAACCTAAATTTGATTATAAAAGGTTTAGAAAATTATAACTGATCACACAAGTCAGGTTCAGAAGGCTACACCTAGAGAGAGAGAGAGAGCTGGGTTCTCACCACTCTGTGAAGCTTGAATTGATCGGGGGGCCCAGGTGGTGGTGGTAGCTGAGGGTCCGGAGTGCTGGAGACAGGCAGAGCCCCCAGCAGGATCAGTCAGGAGAAGATGACATCCCAGTGGAACTGATGCAGATTTTGGATCCAGGCATCAGAGCACTTACTTGAGCGTGGGAAGGAGTTTTTGTAGGGCAAGAACAATGGTTCGAGGGAGAACACTAGATGTGTTTGTGAGTAAATTAATGGCTCAAGGGAGAAGACCAAAGTTGTTTTGTTCAGGCTAGACAACAGGAGCTGATCATTCCTGGCCATGGACGGTGTTTCTTGGAGGGAGCTCACAATGCAATTCGGGAGCTTCAGTATTTCGGATACCAATGGAGGATTCGTTACTAGAATTGGTCTGATAACTGCTGAGCTGGGGGTGTGCAGGCGTGGGCTCATTAACAGCTGGAGCAGAGATCCCCCATCATGCCGTGCTTCCCTGCTTCACTGGCCCCAGAGTTCCCTGCGGTTCTTGCCTCGGAATCTCTGGTCTCCAGTCTGTAGCTGATGGAGATGCCTCCTTGTCCCATCTCCCATGCAAATGAGGCCAGGGGAGTTTCCTTATCCTGTTTCCCTTGTCCCAGGGGTTTCGGTGGGTCTCCCACGGCCTTTCCATTG
>NW_020715822.1:0-7619 GCF_002925995.2 Terrapene triunguis
GAGTTCGCTGGTGTGATAAATGAAGCGGGGGTGGGAAGCTCCCTTTTATGGACACTCAGCCAGCCAGGTAGCTATAAAATACCTCTTAGTAGCTGTTCTCTACTTGCTTTACCTGTAAAGGGTAAAAAAGTCTCATTGCATGCATAGATAACAGGAAGTGAGTGGGCACCTGGCCAAAAGAGCCAATGGGAAGGCTGGAGCTTTTTAAAACTGAGAAAAAACTTCCCCTTTGTCTGTCTGCGGTTGTTCTCCAGAGAGAGCGGGAAAGGCAGCAACTCTGCTGTAAGAAGCTTTGGGCCAGGTATGAAAAATCATCTGAATCATACCTAGAAACTAGGCCTTTGAAACCCCCAGATATGTAAGTAGATCAGGAAATGTCTAGGAACATGCTATTTGATTTATCTCTTTTTATATCTTTATGGCATGTGGATTCCTCTGGGCTAACCCCAAATGCTTTTGTTTTTGCTTGTAACCTTTAAGATGGACCTCAAGAAAGCTATTCTGGGTGCTTAATCCTTGGAATTACTCTTTTAAAATCTAGCAATAACCTGAGTTCCCAGATGTATTTTCTTTCTTTTTAAATAAAATTTACCATTTTTAAGAACAGGATTGGATTTTTGTGTCCTAAGAGGTAGAGCATGTTGTTTAATTAGCTGGTGGCAACATCTGATTTCCTTTGTTTTTCTTTCTCAGCTCATCCCCCAGACGGGCGGTGAAAGGGCTTGAGGGTACCCCACGGGAAGGAATTCCCAAGTGTGCCTTTCTGGGCTCTCAAAGGGTTGTTGTTGTTTTTTTCACTTGGGTGGTGGCAGCCTCTATCAATCCAAGGTCAGAGAGAAGCTGTGACCTTGGGAGTTGAATACCAGCCTGGAGTGGCCAGTATTAATTTTTAGAATCCTTGAGGGCCCCACCTTCTGCACTCAAAGTCACTGCCCCTGAGAACAGCCTCCATCCCTCCCCCAGAGCAACCACTGGGGGAAACTGCCCCATAATCTGTGACTCAATAGATTCCCCCCGGCACTGGTACCTGGTCCCGCGCTGCCCGGGTGGGTGGGATTCGGCACCGCTCCAGCCTGGGTCGGGTCGGTTCCCCCTGCAGGAATAGAACCAGCATCCATCGGGGTGGGGGAAAGGGCTGAAATGGTGACTCAGCAATCATCCCACCCCCCACCCCGCAATTCAGCATCGATCGTCGGGGTCATTCTGGGTGGGGGGATGGAGATTTTTGTGGCTGGGGCCGGGGCCGTCTGGGCAGCCCCTGGGCCCCGACTCCTCTGTGCATCCCCAGAGCAGGGGCAGCCCAGGGGAGCATCCCCTGGCAAAACCCCCCTGCTCTGCAGCTCCCCCTGGGGGCAGGGATCCCCCCTCCCTCAGCCTTGAATCTCCAGTGGCTACTTCCCGACCGGATGTCCCCAACTCTGGGCCCGGGACTCAGGGCAGAGCCTGGCTCTAAGCATCCCATAAAGTCCGAGCCCCCGAGGGTCCATCTGGGGGTGGGGCTGGGAGTGGGGACACCGAGCCGAGCCCCTCACCTGCTACCACCAGCTGCACGGGGTCGCTGGGCTGCAAGGAGACGAAGGGCTCTGATCGGGGCGGGTAGCTGCAGCTGTAGCTCCCTCCGTGCTGCCGGCCCACGGTGGGGATGCGGAACTCAGACCCGTCCCCGGCAGGGTCCATGTGTCACTGTGGGTCACCCCCCGTGGCCATTTACGGGCCCAGCTGCCCCAAGAGGAAGCCTCCGGCTGTCCCGTTAGCAGCGGGTTTGTGTCTGAGGCAGAGGCTTCGCTCCCCTCCCAAATCTGTCAGCTGGGGGGAGTCACTGCCCCTGAGAACAGCCTCCGTCCCTCCCCCTGGGCAACCACTGGGGGAAACTGCCCCATAATCTGTGACTCAATAGATTCCCCCCCACCCCCCACCCCCGGTACCTGGTCCTGGGCTGCCAGGGTGGGTGGGAGCCGGAGCCTCTCCAGGCTGGGATGGGTCGGTTCCCCCTGCGGGAATAGAACCAGTGTTCAGCGGGGTAGGGGCTGAAACAGCGACTCAGCGATCGCCCCACCCCCCCACGACTCGGCATCGATTGTCGCTGTCATTCCAGGGGGGGATTTTCGTGGCTGGGGGCCAGTGCCGGCTCGGCAGCCCCCGGGCCCTGACTCCTCCATGAGTCGCCAGAGCTGGGGCAGCCAAGGGAACTTCCCCCTGGGACAGGCCCCGGCTCTGCAGCTCCCCCTGGGGGCAAGGCCGTGTTCCCCTCTCATTGTTTACATCCATGTGCGGAATCAGTTTCGTTATGTGCACAGAGAGGTGATGTGTGACGGGGGTGGGGCCGAAGGGTTCAGAGTGTGGGAGGGGGCTCAATGCTGAGGGAGGGAGTTGGGGAGTGGGTGGGTGAGGGCTCCAACTATGGGTGGGGGTTCTGGAGTGGGGCTGGGGCTGGGGTTGAGGGGTTTGGGGTGCAGGCTGCCTCAGGGTTGCGGCGGGGAGAGAGGACTCCCCCCAGCCCTCTCTCACTGCAGCAGCCCGGGGCTGGGGGAGAGGTGCCTCTCCCTGGCCGTGGCAGTTTAGAGGGAACTTAAGGGCAGGGATCTCCCCTCCCTTAGTCCCAAATCTCCAGAGGCTGCTGCTGCTCCCCCTGGCTGGGGAACCCCGCAGTGACTCCGTCCCCTCTCCCCAGCCGGGCATCTCCTCTGCTGGGACCAGGGCTCAGGGCAGAGCCTGGCTCCGAGGGCCCCATCGGTGGAGTGTCCCCCTCAGAGTCCGGCTGGGTGTGGGGCTAGGAGCGGGGATGCCAAGCCAGGACTCTCACCTGCTACCACCAGCTGCAAGGGGTCGCTAGGCTGCGAGGAGACGAAGGGCTCTGATCGGGGCCGGTAGCTGCAGCTGTAGCTCCCTCCGTGCTGCCGGCCCACGGTGGGGATGAGGAACTCGGCCCCATCCCCAGCAGGGTCCATCTGTCGCTGCAAGTTCAGGTCTCCAGCCTTGTGCAGGAAGAACCTCACGTCCAGGCGCTGCCCCTGACACCGGATGGTGGCGTCTGCCCCTGGGGCGGTAACCGAAGTGAAGCTCAGCGAGATGGAGAGTCTGGGTAAGCTCGGATCTGCACGTAGGAGAAAGGCTGTGAGAGCCAGACCCGGGCACCCACCCAGCCCTGCCTCCCTGGCCTACCCCAGCCCTGGGCACATCCAGGGGCCCCCGGGCAGAGATTCTCTCCCAGATCCCAGAGTTCCCCCCACCCAGAATCCCGGCCCTGCGAGCTGGGCTCCCAGTCCCACAGACACTGAGCCACAGCTCCCTAGTTCTTGGGATCCTCATATGCCTGTGTGTGGCCCCTGCCTCATTCACTGCATCCGGCCTGCCCTGGACACAGAGTGACTGAGCTGTTCTCTGGGGCAGCGCACAGCCGGAGAACAGCAGCTGAGCTGACCCCGAGCAAGGCAGGGGCGATGCTGGAGGCGGAGGGCGGCACCAGGAGGGGTCGGCAGGTGTAGCGCAGTCTCCGGTGGCCGACGGCGCTTGCCCACAATCGGTGGGTTTAGGCTGCAGTCTGGGGAGCTCCTGGATTCCCCGCGGCCGCTGAGCTCTCACGTAGCAGCGTCCATGAGCAGCGCTTTCCCCCAGCTGTGCTGGGCTAGGAGACGCCGTCCCATCCTGGCAGCAATGACCTGCCCTCGGGTCACGCCGCCGGCGCCCATTGGCCGGACCGCGCTTTGATAGAGCTGGGCAGGAAGCCATCAGCCCTTCGCAGACTCCAGCTGGCCCAGACGCTGCAGCGCGGCTCCTCCCCAGCACAGCCTGCCGCGAGGGCACCACACCCGGCCCCCGCTCCCTGCATCGGCTTCCCGCAGACGCCCTGATCTCCGAGGTGCCCGAGGGCTGAGCCCAGCGTATTCCCAGCTCCGGCTGCAGGGTGCTGCGAGTGCCGGCTGCGTGGGCCCGGGCTGGCCGCTCGAGGACAAGCCGCCCAGGGCGCCGGGTGCACACGCGAGCGGCTAGTCCTGCTTGGACACAGCTCCATTGCTATTTTCAGCTCCATCAAAGCTAGCCCGGGTGCCGCACGCCGGCCCCCAGCTGCAGGGCAGACACCCGACAACAGCCCACAGCTCTGGGTTGACCCCGGGGTGACGGCTCCCTGCCTCCGGCCCGGCCACAGTCAGGGTCACGCTCATCTGGGCAGGGGACAGAACTTCCTCTGGGGCCAGGCCCAGGCTGCAGAACGAGCTCCCCCAGCAGCCAAGGGCCCCCCAAACCTCCCCACCTCCGGCTCCAAGGCCAGGCGCCCTCCCCCCAGCCGGCCTGCTCCGTTATCAACCCAGGGCAGCACAGCCATTGACCCCCGCAAACCGCCCCAGACCAGACCCTCCACGGTGGGCACAGACCTCCCCCTGGGAGAGGATGAGAGAGAACGACCCGCCCGTGACAGACGGGGCCACGTTGCTTAATGCTCGACTGGCAGGCGCCCCGACACCGCGGTGACCAGGGCAGCGTCAGACCATGTGCAGGGTAGAAGGCTGCTCCCTCCTGGCTGGGACCCCTCCAGTGACTCCGTCCCCGCTCCCCGGCCGGACGTCCCCTCTGCTGGGCTCAGGGCTCAGGGCAGAGCCTGGCTCTGAGTGGCCCAGCGGTGCGAGCCCCCGGGGATCTAGCTGGGTGTGGGGCAGGAGATGCCGGGCTGGGCCCCTCACCTGCTACAATGATCTGCACAGGGTCGCTGGGCTCCGAGTAGGCAGCTGGGTCTGTTCTGTTGCTATAACGACAGGTGTAGCTGCCACCGTGTTCCCGTCTGGCGCTGGTGATGGGAAATTCAGCCTCAGAGCCAGCAGGGTCCGTGTAATTCAGATAGTTCCCAGCTCCAGCCTTGTAGAGTTGGATCCTCATGCCCAGGTGCTGATGCCAACACCAGATGGTGACATTTGCCCCCATGGGGATCACCCCACCGGGGCTGACAGAGATGGAGGGTTTGGGGTAGGACCCCTCTGGATGCACAAACAAACAGGCAGTAAGTGGGGGTGATACAAACCGCGTCCGGGGTGAGACACAGGAAGCAGAAAGGTGGGGTTACCATATTCAAACATTTAAAAAAGAGGACACTCCACAGGGCCCCGCCCCAACTCTGCCCCGTCCCCGTCCCCGCCCCCATTCCAACCCCTTCCCCAAAGTCCCTGCCCCAACTCTGCCCCCTCCTCTGAGCACCCCGCATTCCCCCTCCTCCCTCCTGCTCTGATCTTGGTCAGGGGTTGCTAAATGCTTCCCTGCTCCCCACTCGCCCTGCAGCCCCTGCACCCCCACACCCCTGCAGCCTCTGTGCCCCCTGCGCCCCCCTGCCCCTGCAGCCTCTATGCCCCTTCCTGCCCTGCTCCTCCTCGCCCTGCAGCCTCTGCACCCCCCCCGCCTGCCCTGCCCCTGCAGCCTCTATGCCCCTGCCTGCCCTGCAGCCCCTGCAGCCTCTGTGCCCCCTGCTCCCCACTCGCCCTGCAGCCCCTGCCCCCCCCGTCCCTGCAGCCTCTGCGCCCCCTGCAGGCCCTGCCCCTGCAGCCTCTATGCCCCTGCCTGCCCTGCTCCTCCTCGCCCTGCAGCCTCTGCACCCCCCCGCCTGCCCTGCTTCCCCGCTCCCCCGGCAGAGGGAGAGCTGCGGGCTCCACGTGGACCCAAACACTGTGCCGCGCTGCTCTGCGGGGGAGGGGGAGGGACTCTGGCTGCTAGAGGCCCCAGTGCCTGCGAGCGGCTTTCAATCAGGCCTAGCCGTCCAATCAGCCACGCCACACTCTGCATGAGGGGAAGGGGGAAATCCCGGACATTTCTACTTTATTAGAAATCCCGCCCCCCACCCCCAGACAGCCATTTAAAGCTGAAAAAACCGGACATGTCCGGGGAAACCCGGACGGATGGTAACCCTAAGAAAGGAGATTTCCAGTCTCTGATTCCTTTAGTTCTCCAGGGTGAATTCAGCCCTGTCCCTGCTGCAGTCAGGAGTGACTCCGGATTGACCCCAGGGGGCTGAGATCAGAACCCGGCCCTGCCCCCACTGCCGTCAGGGGTGACTCTGGATTGACCCCGGGGGCTGAGATCAGAATCACCCTCCTTCTGTTTTTCTAACATTGTAGCAGAGCTGCAGCCCTGCTGGAGTTGGGCTGAACATGGATTATTCTTTAAAACAGTCTAAAAAACCACATTTACTCCAATTGTCCGGCAATGTGCTGTATGCACAGAACGCACAGCTTTGAGTGCAGGTGAATTCTCCCTGTGTGGTGCTGTGACAGAAAACCGCTTAGCCAACCCTCTGTCACACCAGCTCCAATTCAGGGAGGTGAATTGGAGCTGGGTAGATGACCTGGCCCTGATTGGGGAAGCTGGAACAGCTGCTGCCTCATCAGGCTGGGGCTGGATAAAAGCCCCGGGGGAAGGAAGCCAGGGAGAGCTGGACAGGCTGTGAGCCGCACTAGAGGACAGGCAGTGAGGGGAAGCAGAGCGAGATAGCAGGTCCCCCTCTCTCCTGCTGGTGGACTGTAAGAAGGGGACCATGTGTATGGTGGAAAGGTGGTGGGAACCCAACCTGTAAATAAAAGCACCAGGGAAGCACTGCACCAAGGTCTCTGTGTGACTTTCTCAGCCCAGTGGGGGCAGGAGCCAGGAGAGCCCTGCAGGGACCCCGTTACAGGTGCCCATCCCTGTAATGAGTGGGGCGAGGTCTCAGTCCCCACCTCTGGGTGTGGAAGGGAGCAGAGGTCTGACAGGATCATCCCTTTGGGGGATCTGTGCCACCCACCCACCTCCCTCGTCCTTAATGTGGAAATTCCCCCAGCTGCCCTATTCCCCACAGATACTCACCTCCCGACACCCCGCTCCGCCCGGCCAGCCAGCAGCCTGGAAAGGAGACGGGTCATTAGGAACCAGATCCCAGAGCAACTGGATCCTACACCCTGGTCTCAGATCCCCCCCCATGGGCACACACCCTGGCTGTCTCCGATACTCACCAAGGAGGAGGACGGTGAGAGCAGACGCCATGACGGGGTAGTGGGGGCCCCTCAGTCCTGCCACTAACACCCCAGTGCTGAGCTCCACCGAGTCTGAGGCCCGAGTGTGAGCGGAATGAGGAACTGTGCCGGGGGCTGCAGCCCCAGGAAGCCCGTGATGCGCTCGGCCCCTTTCCGCCCCATCAGATGGTTTCTCTGCAATCTCCAGCCCAAATGTACCGTGGTCAGAGCAAAACCAGCTCCCTGCAAGGCCCAGCAAACCACTTCCCCTCCTGCAGCTGCCTGGTCCCCCCACCCCCATCACGTCTCAGCCCCACATGGGAGCTGCCCAGTCCGGGGACCAGCTGGGAATGGGGGAATCTCAGGAGATGTCAAGAGATTCCCAGGCTGCCCTGACCTTTTCCAACAGGCCCGTCTAGCCTCCCTGGAGCAGCAGCTCAGAGCAGAGGAGGGATCCCCCCCCCACACACACACACAGCTACCCACGGAGAGACCCTCTCCAATGGAGTGGGGCAGAGGTTCCTTCCTGACCAGGCTGGGCCCATCGCCCACCCTGGAGCATGAGGGTGGAGGGACCTGGCCAACCTCCTTTTCAGGTAGCGTCGCTGCAGATGCTATTCTTAGCACAGTGGTGTGAGACAGACGGGACAG
>NW_020715823.1:0-7418 GCF_002925995.2 Terrapene triunguis
GAGTTCGCTGGTGTGATAAATGAAGCGGGGGTGGGAAGCTCCCTTTTATGGACACTCAGCCAGCCAGGTAGCTATAAAATACCTCTTAGTAGCTGTTCTCTACTTGCTTTACCTGTAAAGGGTAAAAAAGTCTCATTGCATGCATAGATAACAGGAAGTGAGTGGGCACCTGGCCAAAAGAGCCAATGGGAAGGCTGGAGCTTTTTAAAACTGAGAAAAAACTTCCCCTTTGTCTGTCTGCGGTTGTTCTCCAGAGAGAGGGGGAAAGGCAGCAACTCTGCTGTAAGAAGCTTTGGGCCAGGTATGAAAAATCATCTGAATCATACCTAGAAACTAGGCCTTTGAAACCCCCAGATATGTACGTAGATCAGGAAATGTCTAGGAACACGCTATTTGATTTATCTCTTTTTATATCTTTATGGCATGTGGATTCCTCTGGGCTAACCCCAAATGCTTTTGTTTTTGCTTGTAACCTTTAAGATGGACCTCAAGAAAGCTATTCTGGGTGCTTAATCCTTGGAATTACTCTTTTAAAATCTAGCAATAACCTGAGTTCCCAGATGTATTTTCTTTCTTTTTAAATAAAATTTACCATTTTTAAGAACAGGATTGGATTTTTGTGTCCTAAGAGGTAGAGCATGTTGTTTAATTAGCTGGTGGCAACATCTGATTTCCTTTGATTTTCTTTCTCAGCTCATCCCCCAGACGGGGGGTGAAAGGGCTTGAGGGTACCCCACAGGGAGGAATTCCCAAGTGTGCCTTTCTGGGTTCTCAAAGGGTTGTTGTTGTTTTTTCACTTGGGTGGTGGCAGCATCTATCCATCCAAGGTCAGAGAGAAGCTGTGACCTTGGGAGTTGAATACCAGCCTGGAGTGGCCAGTATTAATTTTTAGAATCCTTGAGGGCCCCACCTTCTGCACTCAAAGTCACTGCCCCTGAGAACAGCCTCCATCCCTCCCCCAGAGCAACCACTGGGGGAAACTGCCCCATAATCTGTGACTCAATAGATTCCCCCCGGCACTGGTACCTGGTCCCGCGCTGCCCGGGTGGGTGGGATTCGGCACCGCTCCAGCCTGGGTCGGGTCGGTTCCCCCTGCAGGAATAGAACCAGCATCCATCGGGGTGGGGGAAAGGGCTGAAATGGTGACTCAGCAATCGTCCCATCCCCACCCCGCAATTCAGCATTGATCGTCAGGGTCATTCTGGGTGGGGGGATGGAGATTTTTGTGGCTGGGGCCGGGGCCGTCTGGGCAGCCCCTGGGCCCCGACTCCTCTGTGCATCCCCAGAGCAGGGGCAGCCCAGGGGAGCATCCCCTGGCAAAACCCCCCTGCTCTGCAGCTCCCCCTGGGGGCAGGGATCCCCCCTCCCTCAGCCTTGAATCTCCAGTGGCTACTTCCCGGCCGGATGTCCCCAACTCTGGGCCCGGGGCTCAGGGCAGAGCCTGGCTCTAAGCGTCCCATAAAGTCCAAGCCCCCGAGGGTCCGTCTGAGGGTGGGGCTGGGAGTGGGAACGCCGAGCCGAGCCCCTCACCTGCTACCACCAGCTGCACGGGTCGCTGGGCTGCAAGGAGACAAAGGGCTCTGATCGGGGCCGGTAGCTGCAGCTATAGTTCCCTCCGTGCTGCCGGCCCACGGTGGGGATGCGGAACTCGGACCCGTCCCCGGCAGGGTCCATGTGTCACTGTGGGTTGCCCCCCCGTGGCCATTTACAGGCCCAGCTGCCCCAAGAGGAAGCCTCCGGCTGTCCCGTTAGCAGCGGGTTTGTGTCTGAGGCAGAGGCTTCGCTCCCCTCCCAAATCTGTCAGCTGGGGGGAGTCACTGCCCCTGAGAACAGCCTCCATCCCTCCCCCTGGGCAACCACTGGGGGAAACTGCCCCATAATCTGTGACTCAATAGATTCCCCCCCACCCACCCCCCCGGTACCTGGTCCTGGGCTGCCCGGGTGTGTGGGAGCCGGCGCCTCTCCAGGCTGGGACGGGTCGGTTCCCCCTGTGGGAATAGAACCAGTGTTCATCGGGGTAGGGGCTGAAACAGCGACTCAGCGATCGCCCCACCCCCCACCCCCCACGACTCGGCATCGATCGTCGCTGTCATTCCGGGGGGGATTTTCCTGGCTGGGGGACAGTGCCGGCTCGGCAGCCCCCGGGCCCTGACTCCTCCATGAGTCGCCAGAGCTGGGGCAGCCAAGGGAGCATCCCCCTGGGACAGGCCCCGGCTCTGCAGCTCCCCCTGGGGTCAGGGCTGTGTTCCCCTCTCATTGTTTACATCCATGTGCGGAATCAGTTTTGTTATGTGCACAGAGAGGTGATGTGTGACGGGGGTGGGGCCAAGGGGTTCAGAGTGTGGGAGGGGGCTCAATGCTGAGGGAGGGGGTTGGGGAGTGGGTGGGTGAGGGCTCCAGCTATGGGTGGGGGTTCTGGAGTGGGGCTGGGGTTGAGGGGGTTGGGGTGCAGGCTGCCTCAGGGCTGCGGCGGGGAGAAAGGACTCCCCCCAGCCCTCTCTCACTGCAGCAGCCCGGGGCTGGGGGAGAGGTGCGTCTCTCTGGCCGTGGCAGCTTAGAGGGAACTTATGGGCAGGGATCTCCCCTCCCTTAGTCCCAAATCTCCAGAGGCTGCTGCTCCCCCTGGCTGGGGAACCCCGCAGTGACTCCGTCCCCTCTCCCCGGCCAGGCGTCCCCTCTGCTGGGACCAGGGCTCAGGGCAGAGCCTGGCTCCGAGGGCCCCATCGGTGGAGTGTCCCCCTCAGAGTCCGGCTGGGTGTGGGGCTAGGAGCGGGGATGCCAAGCCAGGACTCTCACCTGCTACCACCAGCTGCAAGGGGTCGCTAGGCTGCGAGGAGACGAAGGGCTCTGATCGGGGCCGGTAGCTGCAGCTGTAGCTCCCTCCGTGCTGCCGGCCCACGGTGGGGATGAGGAACTCGGCCCCATCCCCAGCAGGGTCCATCTGTCGCTGCAAGTTCAGGTCTCCAGCCTTGTGCAGGAAGAACCTCACGTCCAGGCGCTGCCCCTGACACCGGACGGTGGCGTCTGCCCCTGGGGCGGTGACCGAAGTGAAGCTCAGCGAGATGGAGGGTCTGGGTAAGCTCGGATCTGCACGTAGGAGAAAGGCTGTGAGAGCCAGACCTGGGCACCCACCCAGCCCTGCCTCCCTGGCCTACCCCAGCCCTGGGCACATCCAGGGGCCCCCGGGCAGAGATTCTCTCCCAGATCCCAGAGTTCCCCCCACCCAGAATCCCGGCCCTGCGAGCTGGGCTCCCAGTCCCACAGACACTGAGCCACAGCTCCCTAGTTCTTGGGATCCTCATATGCCTGTGTGTGGCCCCTGCCTCATTCACTGCGTCCGGCCTGCCCTGGACACAGAGTGACTGAGCTGTTCTCTGGGGCAGCGCACAGCCGGAGAACAGCAGCTGAGCTGACCCCGAGCAAGGCAGGGGCGATGCTGGAGGCGGAGGGCGGCACCAGGAGGGGTCGGCAGGTGTAGCGCAGTCTCCGGTGGCTGACGGCGCTTGCCCACAATCGGTGGGTTTAGGCTGCAGTCTGGGGAGCTCCTGGATTCCCCGCGGCCGCTGAGCTCTCACGTAGCAGCGTCCATGAGCAGCGCTTTCCCCCAGCTGTGCTGGGCTAGGAGACGCCGTCCCATCCTGGCGGCAATGACCTGCCCTCGGGTCACGCCGCCGGCGCCCATTGGCCGGACCGCGCTTTGATAGAGCTGGGCAGGAAGCCATCAGCCCTTCGCAGACTCCAGCTGGCCCAGACGCTGCAGCGCGGCTCCTTCCCAGCACAGCCTGCCGCGAGGGCACCACACCCGGCCCCCGCTCCCTGCATCGGCTTCCCGCAGACGCCCTGATCTCCGAGGTGCCCGAGGGCTGAGCCCAGCGTATTCCCAGCTCCGGCTGCAGGGTGCTGCGAGTGCCGGCTGCGTGGGCCTGGGCTGGCCGCTCGAGGACAAGCCGCCCAGGGCGCCGGGTGCACACGCGAGCGGCTAGTCCTGCTCGGACACGGCTCCATTGCTATTTTCAGCTCCATCAAAGCTAGCCCGGGTGCCGCACGCCGGCCCCCAGCTGCAGGGCAGACACCCGACAACAGCCCACAGCTCTGGGTTGACCCCGGGGTGACGGCTCCCTGCCTCCGGCCCGGCCACAGTCAGGGTCACGCTCGTCTGGGCAGGGGACAGAACTTCCTCTGGGGCCAGGCCCAGGCTGCAGAAAGAGCTCCCCCAGCAGCCAAGGGCCCCCCAAACCGCCCCACCTCCGGCTCCAAGGCCAGGCGCCCTCCCCCCAGCCGGCCTGCTCCGTTATCAACCCAGGGCAGCACAGTCATTGACCCCCCAAACCGCCCCAGACCAGACCCTCCGCGGTGGGCACAGACCTCCCCCGGGGAGAGGATGAGAGAGAACGACCCGCCCATGACAGACAGGGCCACGTTGCTTAATGCTCGACTGGCAGGTGCCCCGACACCACGGTGACCGGGACAGCATCAGACCATGTGCAGGGTAGAAGGCTGCTCCCTGCTGGCTGGGACCCCCCCAGTGACTCCGTCCCCGCTCCCGGGCCGGGCGTCCCCTCTGCTGGGCCCAGGGCTCAGGGCAGAGCCTGGCTCTGAGTGGCCCATCGGTGCGAGTCCCCGGGGATCTAGCTGGGTGTGGGGCAGGAGATGCCGGGCTGGGCCCCTCACCTGCTACAATGATCTGCACAGGCTCGCTGGGCTCCGAGTAGGCAGCTGGG
This sequence comes from Terrapene triunguis, assembly GCF_002925995.2. Classification (NCBI taxonomy): domain Eukaryota; kingdom Metazoa; phylum Chordata; order Testudines; family Emydidae; genus Terrapene; species Terrapene triunguis. The sequence goes on from NW_020715823.1 coordinate 4,722, forward strand.
TCTGTTCTGTTGCTATAACGACAGGTGTAGCTACCACCGTGTTCCCGTCCGGCGCTGGTGATGGGAAATTCAGCCTCAGAGCCAGCAGGGTCCGTGTAATTCAGATAGTTCCCAGCTCCAGCCTTGTAGAGTTGGATCCTCATGCCCAGGTGCTGATGCCAACACCAGATGGTGACATTTGCCCCCATGGGGATTACCCCACTGGAGCTAACAGAGATGGAGGGTTTGGGGAGGGACCCCTCTGGATGCACAAACAAACAGGCAGTAAGTGGGAGTGAGACAAACCGCGTCCGGGGTGAGACACAGGAAGCAGAAAGGTGGGGTTACCATATTCAAACATTTAAAAAAGAGGACACTCCACAGGGCCCCGCCCCAACTCTGCCCCGGCCCCGGCCCCGGCCCCGCCCCAACCCCGCCCCCATTCCAACCCCTTCCCCAAAGTCCCTGCCCCAACTCTGCCCCCTCCTCTGAGCACCCCGCATTCCCCCTCCTCCCTCCTGCTCTGATCTTGGTCGGGGGTTGCTAAATGCTTCCCTGCTCCCCACTCGCCCTGCAGCCCCTGCACCCCCCCGCCCCTGCAGCCTCTGTGCCCCCTGCGCCCCCCTGCCCCTGCAGCCTCTATGCCCCTGCCTGCCCTGCTCCTCCTCGCCCTGCAGCCTCTGCATCCCCCCGCCTGCCCTGCTGCCCCGCTCCCCCGGCAGAGGGAGAGCTGCGGGCTCCACATGGACCCAAACACTGTGCCGCGCTGCTCTGCGGGGGAGGGGGAGGGACTCTGGCTACTAGAGGCCCCAGTGGCTGCGAGCGGCTTTCAATCAGGCCCAGCCGTCCAATCAGCCACGCCGCACTCTGCATGAGGGGAAGGGGGAAATCCCAGACATTTCTACTTTATTAGAAATCCCCCCCGGACGGCCATTTAAAGCTGAAAAAGCCGGACATGTCCGGGGAAACCCGGACGGATGGTAACCCTAAGAAAGGAGATTTCCAGTCTCTGATTCCTTTAGTTCTCCAGGGTGAATTCAGCCCTGTCCCTGCTGCAGTCAGGAGTGACTCCGGATTGACCCCAGGGGGCTGAGATCAGAACCCGGCCCTGCCCCCACTGCCGTCAGGGGTGACTCTGGATTGACCCCGGGGGCTGAGATCAGAATCACCCTCCTTCTGTTTTTCTAACATTGTAGCAGAGCTGCAGCCCTGCTGGAGTTGGGCTGAACATGGATTATTCTTTAAAACAGTCTAAAAAACCACATTTACTCCAATTGTCCGGCAATGTGCTGTATGCACAGAACGCACAGCTTTGAGTGCAAGTGAATTCTCCCTGTGTGGTGCTGTGACAGAAAACCGCTTAGCCAACCCTCTGTCACGCCAGCTCCAATTCAGGGAGGTGAATTGGAGCTGGGTAGATGACCTGGCCCTGATTGGGGAAGCTGAAACAGCTGCTGCCTCATCAGGCTGGGGCTGGATAAAAGCCCCGGGGAAGGAAGCCAGGGGGAGCTGGACAGGCTGTGAGCCGCACTAGAGGACAGGCAGTGAGGGGAAGCAGAGCGAGATAGCAGGCCCCCTCTCTCCTGCTGGTGGACTGTAAGAAGGGGACTATGTGTATGGTGGAAAGGTGGTGGGAACCCAACCTGTAAATAAAAGCACCAGGGAAGCACTGCACCAAGGTCTCTGTGTGACTTTCTCAGCCCAGTGGGTGCAGGAGCCAGGAGAGCCCTGCAGGGACCCCATTACAGGTGCCCATCCCTGTAATGAGTGGGGGGAGGTCTCAGTCCCCACCTCTGCGTGTGGAAGGGAGCAGAGGTCTGACAGGATCATCCCTTTGGGGGATCTGTGCCACCCACCCACCTCCCTCGTCCTTAATGTGGAAATTCCCCCAGCTGCCCTATTCCCCACAGATACTCACCTCCCGACACCCCGCTCCGCCCGGCCAGCCAGCAGCCTGGAAAGGAGACGGGTCATTAGGAACCAGATCCCAGAGCAACTGGATCCTACACCCTGGTCTCAGATCCCCCCCCATGGGCACACACCCTGGCTGTCTCCGATACTCACCAAGGAGGAGGACGATGAGAGCAGACGCCATGACGGGGCAGTGGGGGCCCCTCAGTCCTGCCACTAACACCCCAGTGCTGAGCTCCACCGAGTCTGAGGCCCGAGTGTGAGCGGAATGAGGAACTGTGCCGGGGGCTGCAGCCCCAGGAAGCCCGTGATGCGCTCGGCCCCTTTCCGCCCCATCAGATGGTTTCTCTGCAATCTCCAGCCCAAATGTACCGTGGTCAGAGCAAAACCAGCTCCCTGCAAGGCCCAGCAAACCACTTCCCCTCCTGCAGCTGCCTGGTCCCCTCCACCCCCCGCCATCACGTCCCAGCCCCACATGGGAGCTGCCCAGTCTGGGGACTAGCTGGGAACGGGGCAATCTCAGGAGATGTCAAGAGATTCCCAGGCTGCCCTGACCTTTTCCAACAGGCCCGTCTAGCCTCCCTGGAGCAGCAGCTCAGAGCAGAGGAGGGATCTCCCCCACACACACACACAGCTACCCACGGAGAGACCCTCTCCAATGGAGTGGGGCAGAGGTTCCTTCCTGACCAGGCTGGGCCCATCGCCCACCCTGGAGCATGAGGGTGGAGGGACCTGGCCAACCTCCTTTTCAGGTAGCGTCGCTGCAGATGCTATTCTTAGCACAGTGGTGTGAGACAGACGGGACAG
>NW_020715824.1:0-3428 GCF_002925995.2 Terrapene triunguis
GAGTATGGGGGGTGCCCCGGGAGGTTATGGGTAGGGGCTCTCTGGGGTGGGTAGCGGCTGCCCCAGTGGTTTATGGGTAGAGGTTTTCTGGGGTTATGGGTAGCGGCTACCCCAGGGGGTTGTGGGTAGGGGCTCTCTGGGGGCGGGTAGTGGTTGCCCCGGGAGGTTATGGGTGTCAGGTGGCCCGGGAGGTTTTGTGTAGCGGCTGCCCTGGGGGGTTATGGGTAGCGGCTTCCCCAGGGGGTTATGGGTGGCAGGTGGCCCAGGGGGTTATGGGTGGCGGCTGCCCTGGGGGGTTATGGGTGGAGGCTGCCCCGGGGGGTTATGGGTAGCGGCTGGCCTGGGGGATTATGCGTGGCGGATGGCCCAGGGGGTTATGGGTGGCGGCTGCCCCAGGGGGTTATGGGTGGCGGCTCTCTGGGGCGGGTAGCGGCTGCCCGGGGTTAAAACCTCACTTCTCTCTCTCACCAGCGTCCCTGTGCGGCAGCCAGGGGCCCGCCAGGCCGGGGCGCCGGGACGGAAGGAAAATGACGGAGAGGAATAACCGGAGGCGGATGAGTACGCAGGGCGCGGGCAGCAGGGGGCGCCCCGGAGCCAGGCCCACATAGAGCTGGGGAGCCATAGGGACGCGAGGAGGGTACTGGGGGGGGGGGGGGGGGGGGGGAGGGGAGCCGGGGGGGGATATGATCTGGGAGGGGGAAGCAGTGGCTTGCAGTCAGGTTTTGGGGTGACCTTTTCCTGGAGGGAGGGGAGTCCCAGGGTATGGATGGGGGGTTGTTGTGAGGAGGGGTCCCTGCCCCGTTGGGGTAGGGGCTGGGCCGGGGCTGTCGAGGGGGGGGCTCCAGCCTGTGCGGGGGGTGGGGCTGGTTTGGGGGTCCCCCCGTGACATGTCTCTCCCTGCAGTGAAGAAGGACGATGAGGCCTACGAAATCTCCATCCCCTTCGAGGAGACGCCCCACCTAGAGCCCCAGATCTTCTACAGCCTCAGCCCCCCCCAAAGCAACTTCGAAGGTAGCCCCCCCCGCACTTCTACCCCATGCCCCCATCCCCAGAGACTCCCCTGTACCCTCACCACCGGGGGGGGCGGGGAGATGGGAGGTGTTAGGTTTGGGGGGGGTTCAGTGGGGAGATGGGGGGGGAGTCCAGGGCTGGAGGGCTAGTTTCTTTGGGGGGGCTGGGGGGCCAGGGAAGAAAGGAGGGGGCATAGTGTGGGGGGAGGGCCCCAGGGGCAGTGGGGCCCTGTCAGTGGGGGGAACGGCCGGTGGGGTGGAGCCAGTGAGGGTCAGGGCCCTGTTGGGGGGGATCAAGGTCCTGTTGGGGGGTGGGGGAGAGACTGCTGGGGGGCAACGAGGGGGGCAGGCCCCATTGGGAGGAAGATTCCGGCAGGGGGCAGGGCCCTGTCAGAGGGCAGAGGTTGTGGGGGGTCAGGGCCAGGGGTGGAGGGGTCAGGTGGTGCCCCCTGCCCACGTGCCCCCCCCCCCCCCCGCAGAGCTGCCGGAGCCGCCCCCGCCCGCCCTGGCGCTGATGAGCAGCATGAAGACCCAGCTGCACATGGCCCTGGAGCGCAACTCCTGGCTGCAGAAGCGCATCGAGGACCTGGAGGAGGAGCGGGACTTTCTGCGCTGCCAGCTTGACAAGTTCATCTCCTCCGCCAAGGTGGACGCCGGTGAGCCGGGCAGGACGCCTGGGTCCCTTCCCTGGTGCTGGGAGGGGAGTGGGGTCCAGTGGTTAGAACATGGGGGGCTGGGAGCCAGGAGGCCTGGGTCCCTTCCCTGGTGCTGGGAGGGAAGTAGGGCCTAGTGGTTAGAACACGGGGGGGGCTGGGAGCCAGGACGCCTGGGTCCCTTCCCTGGCGGTGGGAGGGGAGGCAGTGGGAGGGGAGTGGGGCCCAGTGGTTAGAACATGGGGGGGCTGGGAGCCAGGACTCCTGGGTTCCTTCCCCAGCTCTGGATCCCTGCCCCCCTGTAGTGACTTTAGAAGTCAGAGGCGGCAGAGGGGGGCGTGTGGGGGCACTAGCTGGGGGAACAGCCTCTGTGTCCCCGTTTGACCCGATCCCAGCTCCCCGCTCTAGAGGGGCAGTTCCCTGGGCAGCAGGTGTGGTAGGGCTTTTATCCTTCCCATGGGCAGCCCCTAGGGGGCGCCGTTTCTCCCAGCCAGAAGAGCTTGGGGTGGGGGGTCGGGTCACTGACACAGCAGGGCGGGGAGGCTCCGGTGAGGTGCATGCTGGGATCCAGTCTCTGCCCCCCTCCCCCCCAGAAGATCACTGCCGCAGCAAGCAGCCCCCGCGGCGGGCGGAGGCGGCCGAGAGCCGGCCCGGCGAGGCCACGGACAACGAAAGCCTGGCGTCCTCGCTCAGCGCCGCCTCGGAGCAGGGCGGCTCCGCCGAGCGCAAGAAGCAGAAGCAGAAGGGGGGGGGTGAGCCGGCGGCGCTTCGGCAAGCCCAAGGCCCGCGAGCGCCAGCGAGGTGAGTGGGGGCCTGCAGGGGGCGCTGGGTGTGGCGAGGAGGGAGCTATGGGGTGGGCATGTGCCATGGGGTGAGGCAGGGCCGGCTCTGGCTTTTTCGCCACCCCAGGCGAAAAAGCCTCCGGCCGCCCCCCCCGAGCCCCGGGGGGAGGGCAGCAAGCCCCGGCGGGGGCTCCGCTCTCTCCCCGGCGGCCGGAACGCCGCGCCGCCGCCCCCCTCCAGGTGCCGCCCCAAGCACCAGCTTGGGTGCCTGGTGCCTGGAGCCGGCCCTGGGGTGAGGAGCAGGGATGAGGCAGGGGGCTGTGGGTGGGGGGTGGGGAAGAGGAGGGGGACTGTGGGATTGAGGGGTCTGGCATGCGTGGGGTGGAGGGGCATGTGGGGGGAGGACTCAATGGGAGGGCCTTGGGGCGGGCGGGGGGCTTTGGGGTGGGGACAGGTCCTCCTGAGGGGGCTGGGGGGGAGTCTGTGTCAAAGGAAAGGAATGAACAGGCTCTTCTCTCCTGGGCCTTTCTGTCCCCCTCCTTTCCTCTGTCTGCTGTCCCCCTCTATCCCTCCCCCCGGCCATCTCCCCGTCCCTCCCGTCCTTCTCGCCCTTGCCGTGGCCCGCCTGGCAGTCAAGGACGCCGACGGGGTGCTGTGCCGCTACAAGAAGATCCTCAACACCTTCCAGAAGCTGAAGAGCATGAGCCGGGCCTTCGAGCACCACCGGGTGGATCGCAACACGGTGGCTCTGACCACGCCCATCGCCGAGCTGCTCATTGTGGCGCCCGAGAAGCTGGCTGAGGTGGGCGAGTTCGACCCATCCAAGGAGCGGCTGCTGGAGTACTCGCGCCGCTGCTTCCTGGCGCTGGATGACGAGACCCTCAAGAAGGTGCAGGCCCTCAAGAAGAGCAAGCTGCTGCTGCCCATCACCTACCGCTTCAAGCGGTGATGGGGCCCCCTGCTGCCCCCCCACCCCGGGACCC
>NW_020715825.1:0-3232 GCF_002925995.2 Terrapene triunguis
GAGTATGGGGGGTGCCCCGGGAGGTTATGGGTAGGGGCTCTCTGGGGCGGGTAGCGGCTGCCCCAGTGGTTTATGGGTAGAGGTTTTCTGGGGTTATGGGTAGCGGCTACCCCAGGGGGTTGTGGGTAGGGGCTCTCTGGGGGCGGGTAGTGGTTGCCCCGGGAGGTTATGGGTGTCAGGTGGCCCGGGAGGTTTTGTGTAGCAGCTGCCCTGGGGGGTTATGGGTAGCGGCTTCCCCAGGGGGTTATGGGTGGCAGGTGGCCCAGGGGGTTATAGGTGGAGGCTGCTCTAGGGGGTTATGGGTGAGGGCTTCCTCGGGGGGTTGTGAGTAGCGGCTGCCCCGGGAGATTGTGTGTGGCGGGTGCCCCAGGGGGTTATGGGTGGCGTCTGCCCCAGGGGGTTATGAGTGGCGGCTCTCTGGGGCGGGTAGCGGCTGCCCGGGGTTAAAACCTCACTTCTCTCTCTCACCAGCGTCCCTGTGCGGCAGCCAGGGGCCCGCCAGGCCGGGGCGCCGGGACGGAAGGAAAATGACAGAGAGGAATAACCGGAGGCGGATGAGTACGCAGGGCACGGGCAGCAGGGGGCGCCCCGGAGCCAGGCCCACATAGAGCTGGGGAGCCATAGGGACGCGAGGAGGGTACTGGGGGGGGGGGGGGGGGGGGGGAGGGGAGCCGGGGGGGGATATGATCTGGGAGGGGGAAGCAGTGGCTTGCAGTCAGGTTTTGGGGTGACCTTTTCCTGGGGGGAGGGGAGTCCCAGGGTATGGATGACGGGGTTGTTGTGAGGAGGGGTCCCTGCCCCGTTGGGGTAGGGGCTGGGCCGGGGCTGTCGAGGGGGGGGCTCCAGCCTGTGCGGGGGGTGGGGCTGGTTTGGGGGTCCCCCCGTGACATGTCTCTCCCTGCAGTGAAGAAGGACGATGAGGCCTACGAAATCTCCATCCCCTTCGAGGAGACGCCCCACCTAGAGCCCCAGATCTTCTACAGCCTCAGCCCCCCCCAAAGCAACTTCGAAGGTAGCCCCCCCCGCACTTCTACCCCATGCCCCCATCCCCAGAGACTCCCCTGTACCCTCACCACCGGGGGGGGCGGGGAGATGGGAGGTGTTAGGTTTGGGGGGGTTCAGTGGGGAGATGGGGGGGAGTCCAGGGCTGGAGGGCTAGTTTCTTTGGGGGGGCTGGGGGGCCAGGGAAGAAAGGAGGGGGCATAGTGTGGGGGGAGGCCACCAGGGGCAGTGAGGCCCTGTCAGTGGGGGGAACGGCCGATGGGGTGGAGCCAGTGAGGGTCAGGGCCCTGTTGGGGGGGATCAAGGTCCTGTTGGGGGGTGGGGGAGAGACTGCTGGGGGGCAACGAGGGGGGCAGGCCCCATTGGGAGGAAGATTCCGGCAGGGGGCAGGGCCCTGTCAGAGGGCAGAGGTTGTGGGGGGTCAGGGCCAGGGGTGGAGGGGTCAGGTGGTGCCCCCTGCCCACGTGCCCCCCCCCCCCCCCGCAGAGCTGCCGGAGCCGCCCCCGCCCGCCCTGGCGCTGATGAGCAGCATGAAGACCCAGCTGCACATGGCCCTGGAGCGCAACTCCTGGCTGCAGAAGCGCATCGAGGACCTGGAGGAGGAGCGGGACTTTCTGCGCTGCCAGCTTGACAAGTTCATCTCCTCCGCCAAGGTGGACGCCGGTGAGCCGGGCAGGACGCCTGGGTCCCTTCCCTGGTGCTGGGAGGGGAGTGGGGTCCAGTGGTTAGAACATGGGGGGCTGGGAGCCAGGAGGCCTGGGTCCCTTCCCTGGTGCTGGGAGGGAAGTAGGGCCTAGTGGTTAGAACACGGGGGGGGCTGGGAGCCAGGACGCCTGGGTCCCTTCCCTGGCGGTGGGAGGGGAGGCAGTGGGAGGGGAGTGGGGCCCAGTGGTTAGAACATGGGGGGGCTGGGAGCCAGGACTCCTGGGTTCCTTCCCCAGCTCTGGATCCCTGCCCCCCTGTAGTGACTTTAGAAGTCAGAGGCGGCAGAGGGGGGCATGTTGAGGCACTAGCTGGGGGAACAGCCTCTGTGTCCCCGTTTGACCCGATCCCAGGTCCCAGCTCCCCGCTCTAGAGGGGCAGTTCCCTGGGCAGCAGGTGTGGTAGGGCTTTTATCCCTCCCATGGGCAGCCCCTAGGGGGCGCCGTATCTCCCAGCCAGAAGAGCTTGGGGTGGGGGGTCGGGTCACTGACACAGCAGGGCGGGGAGGCTCCGGTGAGGTGCATGCTGGGACCCAGTCTCTGCCCCCCTCCCCCCCCAGAAGATCACTGCCGCAGCAAGCAGCCCCCGCGGCGGGCGGAGGCGGCCGAGAGCCGGCCCGGCGAGGCCACGGACAACGAAAGCCTGGCGTCCTCGCTCAGCGCCGCCTCGGAGCAGGGCGGCTCCGCCGAGCGCAAGAAGCAGAAGCAGAAGGGGGGGGGTGAGCCGGCGGCGCTTCGGCAAGCCCAAGGCCCGCGAGCGCCAGCGAGGTGAGTGGGGGCCTGCAGGGGGCGCTGGGTGTGGGGAGGAGGGAGCTATGGGGTGGGCATGTGCCATGGGGTGAGGAGCAGGGATGAGGCAGGGGGCTGTGGGTGGGGGGTGGGGAAGAGGAGGGGGACTGTGGGATTGAGGGGTCTGGCATGCGTGGGGTGGAGGGGCATGTGGGGGGAGGACTCAATGGGAGGGCCTTGGGGCGGGCAGGGGGCTTTGGGGTGGGGACAGGTCCTCCTGAGGGGACTGGGGGGGAGTCTGTGTCAAAGGAAAGGAATGAACAGGCTCTTCTCTCCTGGGCCTTTCTGTCCCCCTCCTTTCCTCTGTCCGCTGTCCCCCTCTATCCCTCCCCCCGGCCATCTCCCCGTCCCTCCCGTCCTTCTCGCCCTTGCCGTGGCCCGCCTGGCAGTCAAGGACGCCGACGGGGTGCTGTGCCGCTACAAGAAGATCCTCAACACCTTCCAGAAGCTGAAGAGCATGAGCCGGGCCTTCGAGCACCACCGGGTGGATCGCAACACGGTGGCTCTGACCACGCCCATCGCCGAGCTGCTCATTGTGGCGCCCGAGAAGCTGGCTGAGGTGGGCGAGTTCGACCCATCCAAGGAGCGGCTGCTGGAGTACTCGCGCCGCTGCTTCCTGGCGCTGGACGACGAGACCCTCAAGAAGGTGCAGGCCCTCAAGAAGAGCAAGCTGCTGCTGCCCATCACCTACCGCTTCAAGCGGTGATGGGGCCCCCTGCTGCCCCCCCACCCCGGGACCC
>NW_020715826.1:0-9056 GCF_002925995.2 Terrapene triunguis
ACCAACACTGCCCTGGGACTCCCTCAAACCGTCCTATCCCACTACTACCACCGATGCCGCTCCCATCCCCTGGGATCTGTGATCCCGTGAATTGGCCTATTCCCACGCTGTCCCCCAAGACTCCCCTGAACTGGCCTATCTCACCAATGCTGCCCCCACCCCTCAGCATCTGTCACCCCACGAACCTGCCTATCACACTGCTAACACCAAACACTGCCCTCTGAGACCCCCTTGAACCATCCTATCCCACCACTAACACCAACGCCGCCCCCCCCGGGGCCCCTCGAAGCACCCTATCCCATGGCTGACACAAATACGTACCCAATCCCTGCTGCCCATCACCTCAGGCAGTGATGGGATTACCCCCCCCCCAAACACACTACTGCCCCCCGGGACACCTCCTCCCACTGCTACCACAAATATTGCCCCCCAGATCACCTCTTGCTTCAAGCAATGATGGGACTAAGGCTCTGTCCCGCACCTATCACTTCTGGGAGTAATGTGACATCCCACCCCCACCGCATGTGATCCCACTTCTAGCACCATCCCCCTGGCACTGCCACCCACCCGCTATTGCTTAAAACAATGGTGGGACCCTGCCCTGCTCCAACAGGCCCCCCGCTACCATCGACCGCCGCACTTCGTCCCATTCCTCTGCCAGTGCCCTCTCCCTGTGGTCTGCAGCCACCCCTTGCCGAATCTCTCCCCCAACGCGTGATGAATGGCTTCGTTCCTCCCTCTTTCTGTGTACACCACCTGCTGGTCTCAGCACAGCCGGGGAGCCAGGACGCCTGGGTTCTCTCCCCGGCTCTGGGACGGGAACAGAGTCTAGTGGTTAGAGCGGGCGGGCTGGGGGGCCAGGACTCCTGGGTTCCATTTGCCCTCTCTGGGGCCTTGGGGAAATTCCATTTTTCCTCCCCACTGGCAGAGCGGGGATCCTGCCCCTTTCCCGGGGGCTGAGTGAGTCATGGGGCAGTGTCAGTTCTGGGAGGGGGCTGTGCCTCCCACCCTGTCCCAGGCCTGCCCATGGGAGCAGCTGAGCTGCTGGGCCATTGCGGAGGTTGGCATCGGGGCGTGGCTCTGAGAGGCCCATTCCCACACCCCCGTCCTGGGGTAGGAGGGCTGTGATAGCAGGGGCTGGGCTGGGGCTAGCCGGGGGGCTTGCGCAAGGGGCCATGAGCTGGGTGCTTTCTTGTGGCTCAAGGGGTTCTGGTGACATGGGTGGGGCGGGGCTGGCTGGAGCAGACTCCAGGAGTCGGGTCAGGTAGGAAAACGCCCGGCTCTCCTGCCCGTGAGGTCGGTCTGGCTGTGTTCTGGGAACGGGCCACGGGAGGGGGAGGGGGGCTGGCCCCATGGGCGGGAGCTGGCACTGGAGGAAGGGGTGGGGTCAGGTTGGGAAACAATTTGACCCTCTTGGACTCGGGTCCACTTCAGGCCTAAAAATTAGGCCTGAGCAGACCTCTATGACGCAGCAGGGTGGGGGATGGGACATGGGGCCTCTCCCCTCTAGGGGGCGCCAGCTCCCATCCGGCCCCAGGGCAGGGACTGACCGGCTCAGGGGGGCAGGGAATGGGGCACGGGGCCTTTCCCCTCTAGGGGGCACCAGCTCTGATCATGACCCAGCTTGTCAATTTCACCCCTAGGTTCTACAGTGCTGTTAAAGTTATGGGGGAGGGGGGGAGAGGCAGCTGCTCTGAGCTGATTGGCCGAACAGGCTGCAGGGGGCTGTGCTGATTGGCCAATAGCTGCCCTGGCTACGTCTCCAACTTGGGGTCCAGATTCTGGACCAAACCTGCCTGCCTTGCCCTGAGCTCCCCCCTTTGATCCGTTCCACGTACAGATCCACCCCCTCCCCACGTCCCATATTGCTTAGAGACCAAACCTGACCCCCATGCTCCCCAATCCCCGCCCCCGCCCTGCTCCATCGCCTGCGAACACCACCCTCCCCTCAGCAGGGCGGGGGCACCCCCTATGCCGAGGGCAATCTGGGGTTCCTACTCCGTCTGCCCCCGCCTGGCACCAATGGAAGCGCCAGATCGGGTCCCCCATCCCGCCCCCCTCACTGGGGTTGTCATTGATTCACTTCGCTCCCTGTTTTTGGGGGTGATTTCCCCGCCCCCCACTGCGGCCCTGAGCCGCCAGGCCTGTATGTGTGCGTGAGTGCAAGGGGCTGTACGCGGCAGCATGGCCGGGACATCCCTTTTTATTCAGTGTAACAAACTCTCTTCTCCACTGTGCCTGTTCTTTCATGCCCTCTCTCTCTATGTTTAAAAAAAAAAGAGAAAAGAAAAAAAAATCTACAAAAAAAATCAATTTATTAATAGAATTTAAATTAAAAAAAAGAAGAAAATTTGGAATAAATCAAGGCCTGTGTCTCATTTAATTACCAAAAATCTTTCGTTTCCCTTGGGCCTAAAACCAGCTGCCTCTGGGCTAGGGTGGGGGGCGGGGGCTGTTTATACAGGAACCCCTCGCCCTGTGCGGAAATGCGACCACTTCTGGGGTGGGGGGCTCTATACAGGAACCCCTCACATGAGGCTGAGATGTGGCCCCTCTGGGGTGGGGCACGGGGGCTGTTTATACAGGGATCCCTCATCTGGTGCTAGGCATGGCCCCTCTGGGGCAGGAGCTGTTAAGATGGGGACCCCGCACCTGGCACTGAGATGTGGCCCGTCTGGGGTTGGGTGCAGGGCTGTTTTTACAGGGACCTCACGCCTGGCACAGAGAGGGCCCATGGGTGTGATCTCGTGGAAAGCCGGCGCAATACCAGGCTAGATGGGCGCATCGGTCTGATCCTCTCTCCTTAAGGGGCGCTATCGGCTCCTCCTCCCCTTGTGGGGCCAGTGGAGCAGCGGGGAGAGAGGCCCACTGCACGGGGCTGGAGCGAAGATTAACTGAGGCTGTGAACACGCAGGGCATGGGTGGGCCCAGGCCATCCCTGACCAGGGACACCCTGCCCGCCCCCCTTTCTGAGCCATGGTCCAGAATCCCCTCCGGAGCTCAGAAACCCCCCACCTATCCCAGCGGAGTTCTCCAGGGTGAGAGGCTGGTATTTCGGAGAGGGCGGGCGGGGTCATTTTCTGGGTTCTCTCCCCGGCTCTGGAAGTGGAGTGGGGGCTATTCATTAGAGCAGGGGGGGCTGGGAACCAGGACTCCTGGGTTCTCACCCTAGCTCTGGGAGGGGAGTGTGGTCTAGTGACCAGAGCAGGGGGGCTGGGAGCCAGGATTCCTGGGTTCTCTCCCCGGCTCTGGGAATGGAGTGGGGGCTATTCGTTAGAGCAGGGTGGCTGGGAGCCATGACTTCTGGGTTCTCTCCCCAGCTCTGGGAGGGGTGTGCGGTCTAGTGGTCAGAGCAGGGGGGTGCTGGGAGCTAGGACTCCTGGGTTCTCTTCCTGGCTCTGGGAGGGAAGTGGGGTAAATGTTGTACTTAAAGTACTGCACAGGTTCTTTTCAGGGGGAATAAGGCAAAACGCCACATTTATTAGTAATACATGTATTAATTAACACTGTATCATAGGCATATGATCTATATTACACTCATGCACTCACATACACACACACTCTGTCTTGTTGTTGTTACCAATTAGTTGCTCCCCTTAACTGCACTGGCCAGGTGAATTAGATGGGGGAGGGGTGGAGCCGGGCTTCTGCCGATCCGGATCGATGCTCCCATGTTGACAAGACGAGACCCGGGGTCCTCTGCAAGACACCTCACATTTATAGCAGCTGCCCTCTCATGCAAATCTGTACCAGATTCAAAATCTGTATGTGTGTCTGTGTCCATTGGTCCTTTGTGCTGCTTCCTTCTGGGTGTTGTCCCAATGCTGCAAAGAGGGTGTTTCCAAAAGAAGGTGCTGGCTTCTAAGCCCCGAGGCCGTCAATATGTCTGCTCTTCTTTAGTGAGCCCACTTGACAAGTTTGATTGTCCTTGGGTCTGGCTTCTATCCCCTCTCCAAGGGTTGTAGCTGTCTGGAGGTGCTGCCTTCCAAGCCTTTACTCATTCACAACTTATTCATGAGCGTTGGCCTGCTAAACCCAGGGTTGTGAGTTCAATCCTTGAGGGGGCCACTAAGGGATCGGGGGCAAAAATCTGTCTGGGGATTGGTCCTGCTTTGAGCAGCGGGTTGGACTTGATGACCTCCTGAGCTCCCTTCCAACCCTGATATTCTATTCTATGTTAACAGGGCAATTGATTAAGAGTGGGGGGAAGATCTTGTCCTACTGCTAGCAAAGAGATATTTTTCTTCTATCTTATTCTATCCTTAGGGGCTATAACATTATACCAAGGTTCAATACAGTTTCTATATGAGGCTTTGATACAAAGTTTCATGAAAACAGAGGTCACACATGGGTAAACCCACCACAAGGTTATATGAAGAGGCACAATGTAAAGTCATATGAAAATTATCAGAGATTTATCTACATCTAGTGGTCAGAGCAGGGGAGTGCTGGGAGTCAGAACTCCTGGGTTCTCTCCCCAGCTCTGGGAAAGGAATGGGGTCTAGTGGGCTTGTCATGATTTTGTAGCCCCAGGGCTTATTAATTATGGGCACCTTGGACCGGCTGTCCCCCTGCTGTTCTTCCCTGCACTTGGGGCAGGCTCTGCCTCCTCCACAAGATTCAGACAGCGCCTGGCGCGAAGGGGCCCAGCGAGAACGCTCGACTCCACGGCCTCTCCCCGTCCATCTGTAGGGGGGAAGCTTTGGAACACTGCATGCCACCAGCCCCAAATGTCTGGCCGTGCCCTGGGCATCTCTCTGGTGGGAAAGGGAACACACGAAAATCAGGCCCACAGCCCCTTTGGGGCACCCCCTGCTGCTGGAAATCACAGGCACCAGCTTACTAGAGGGTAGTCCTGTAGGCCAGCCCTTTAAATGCAAATGGGGCCCTGGCTGGGGGGAGGGCAGACCTGGATTTAGTGGAGGTGGGTGTGAGGGGCCCAGCTGGGGGGGGATGACAAGATTTTACTGTGGGGGGGGCTAGATGGAGTTGTGGGGCAAGGGGCCACCTCAGCAGGGTGACCCGGTCAGGGCAGAAATACATCCTGGTGGTGGTAGAGTTCGCTACGCGTTACCCCGAGGCAGTGGCCTTGTCCTCTATCGAGGCAGACACCGTGGCAGACGCGCTGCTGACCATTTTCAGCAGAGTGGGGTTCCCCAAGGAGGTCCTTACAGACCAGGGGTCTAACTTCATGTCAACCCTGCTTCAGTGCTTATGGGAGAAGTGTGGGGTCCGACACACCTGGGCCTCAGCCTACCACCCTCAGTCCAACGGGCTGGTGGAGAGGTTCAATGGGACCCTAAAGAGGATGCTGAAAACCTTTATGGACCAGCACCTGCAGGACTGGGACAAGGAGAGTGAGGGGGCCCCTGGACTTGATGAGGGCGGAGTAGGAGGGAAAGGCCTCTACCGATAGGGGATCAGTGGTAGAATATGTACTGACTTTCTGGGAAAAGCTCGTGGAGCTCATGGGCTTGGCCAGGGGAAACCTAGCAAGGGCCCAGAGGAAGCAGAAGGTCTGGTACGACCGCTCAGCACGTGCCCGTGCCTATGCTACCGGGGACCAGGTGATGCTCCTCATCCCCGTGAGGAAGAACAAGCTGCAAGCTGCCTGGGAAGGCCCCTTCAAAGTCATCAGACAAGTAAACGAGGTGAACTATGTAGTGGAACTGTCCAACTGGGCACACAGCCACCAGATGTGCCATGTCAACATGATGAAACCGTGCTGGGACAGGGAGAAGTTGGTGCTGGCTGTGTGGGGGCAGTGGGAGAAGGGAGAGGATCCCCTGGTGGGACTCTTCCCTCAAGCTGGGGCTAACCCCTCGCTGGAATCAATTCCCCTCAGACCAGCTAACCCCTGCCCAGCAGGCAAAGATCAGAGAGGTGCTGCATTCATACTGGCAGCTGTTCTCCAACTGGCCTGGGCTCACTAACCTGGCTGTCCACCAGGTGGAGACGGGGTCACTTGGAAAACAGCCCAGGACCTGGAGAGAGAGGTCAGGGACATGCTGGCTTTAGGGGTGATCCAGCCATCTGCCAGCCCCTGGGCCTCGCCGGTGGTGCTGGTCCCCAAGAAGGACGGGTCGATCTGGTTCTGTGTGGACTATCAGAAGCTCAATCCCATTACCGTGTCCGATGCCAACCTCATGCCTAGGACCGATGAGATCCTAGACAAGTTGGGGGGCACCCAGTACCTCACTACCATGGATCTTACCAAAGGCTACTGGCAGGTGCCTTTGGACCCGGAGGCCAGGGCGAAGTCTGCCTTCACCACCCCAATAGGGCTCTTTGAGTTCCTGGTCCTGCCTTTCGGCCTCAAGGGGGCACCTGCCACCTTCCAGCGCCTGGTGGACCAGATTAGCCAGACTTGGGAGGAACATGTGTCCCAGGTGAAGAGGGTGCTGGGTTGCCTCCAGGACTGACCATAAAAGCTGAAAAGTGCAAGGTGGGGATGGCAGAGGTGTCCTACCTGGGCCACAAGGTGGGGGGTGGCCACCTGAAGCCAGAGCCGGCCAAAGTGGAGGCAATCCAGGATTGGCCGCTCCCCAGACTAAGAAGCAGGTTCCGGCTTTCATTGGGATGGCGGGGTACTACTGGAGGTTTGTGCCCCACTTTAGCTCCCTGGCAGCTCCCCTCACAGAGCTGTGTAGGAAGGGAAAGCCGGACAAGGTGGTCTGGACCGAGCAGTGCCAGAGGGCTCTCTGTATGCTGAAGGGGGCACTTATCCAAGGCCCGGTGCTGGTAAACCCAGATTTTAACAAACCCTTCCTGGTGTTCACCAACACCTCAGACACAGGGCGGGTGCAGTGCTGATGCAGACTGATACTAAGGGGGAGAGACACCCCATTGTGTACCTTAGCAAGAAGCTGGTGCCCCGGGAGCAGCACTATGCGGCCATAGAGAAGGAATGCCTGGCCATGGTGTGGGCCCTTAAAAAATTGCAGCCGTATCTATTTGGGCGGCGCTTCACCGTGTGCACTGACCATTCACCCCTGACGTGGCTACATCAAATGAAAGGAGCTAATGCCAAGCTGCTGAGATGGAGTCTTCTCCTCCAGGGTTATGACATGGAGGTGGTCCATGTGAGGGGGAGTGCCAATGTTATAGCCAAGTATCAGAGGGGTAGCCGTGTTAGTCTGGATCTGTAAAAAGCAACAGAGTCCTGTGGCACCTTATAGACTAACAGATGTATTGGAGCATAAGCTTTCGTGGGTGAATACCCACTTTGTCAGACGCATGCTTTATCACGGGGCGGGGGCCAAGAAGTTCCCCAGGTCACCGGCTAAGAGACCCTGCTCCGTTCAGCCTCGAAGGGGGGAGAGATGTGACAAAGTGGGGGATTGTCTTGTTTTTCCAATGTTTTGCATGCAGAGGGGGTGGGACTCAGTTTCCCTGGGTGTTACTGGTTTAACGAGGTGATGGGAGAGGGAGTTTGTTGTTACAGAGGACCGGAGAGGGAACTTGGGACCCCAGCCAATGGCCTGGAGGACGGATACCTCAGCGACTGGTGTCCTGGTGACCTGGAGGCCCAGCTCAGGAGTTGCAGCCAGTTCTGGTCAGTGGGAGGACAATGGGCTGTAAAGAGAGGACCCTGGTGACCTAAAGAGAGGACCACCAGCCGGTTCCAGCCAGAGGGAGCCAGAGGACAGAAGAGAGGAGAGGAGGCCCAGGCGACCCTGTTTCCGCCCCTATTTCCCTGGAGAGAAGACAATGGACAGAGGCGGGACTTAGGGCCGGTGATATCAGGGAAGCAGGGGGGGCTCTGGGCTGGGGAGCAGGCAGAGTCCACCTGGATGCAGAGAGACTGGGATGTGCTGGGCTGAGGGAGGCCAGGCCTGAGGCCCTGAGAGTTTCCTGTGCTGTGTTCAACGCTCAATAAACCCTCTTGTTTTACGCTGGCTGAGAGTCACTCCGGTCTAGAGAACAGGGTTGCATCGTCCCCTTTGGGGGGTGGAGGCCCCGGGGGTCCAGAGCGAATGGACTCCCTGAGGGGGCCCACGGCGAGAGACAGGGGTGCTAAAGCTCAGAGAGGTGCGGCTCCAGGAGGTGGAGGGGCCTAACCCCGGGAGAGAGTGGACCCCCGGGAGAAGGGCTGTCTCACTGAAAGGGGCACCCCCCACGGACCGCACGGGGCCAAGAGTGGGCATGATCTGTGAGTCCGTAACAACCTCATTTGTCTCTTTCGACTGTAAGAGCTTCAGGGCAGCGCCTCACTCTGTGTCTGGGCAGCACGACACGGGCCTCGATCCCAGCGACTGCATGGGCAGCGCCTGACTGTGGGGGTGTGAGTCTCAGTGGGGATTATGGAAATCGGGAGGGGGGGGGGCTCTGGGACCGTTGTGGGCTCAGTGCAGGGTATAGGAGAGTTGTGAGGCTCAGTGGGGAGCTACAGGACAGTTGTGGGGCTCAGCGGAGACTATGGCATGGCTAGGGGGCTATAGGGCTCAGTCAGGGACTATGGGGTGTCTAAAAGGAATTTATGGGACTCAGCTGAAGCTATGGGGGGCTGTGGGGTGTCTGGAGTCGGTGGGATGTGTGGGGTAGTGGGGGACTATGAGGTTGCTAAAGGCAAGTTATGGGGCTCAGTTGGGGCTATGGGGCTGTTGTGAGACATGGGGTGTGGGATGTCTGGGGTAGTGGGGAGCACAGTGGGGGGTCTATGGGGCTCAGTGGAATGGCAGGGGGCTCAATGGGGGATGATGGGGTGGCTACAGGGAAGTTATGGGGCTCAGTTGGGTCTGTGGGGGTTATGGGATGTCTGGGATAGTGGGGAGCACAGTGGTGGGGGGCTATGGAGTGACAGTGGGACTCAATGGGGGGCCATGGGGTGGCTACAGGGAAGTTATGGGGCTAGGGCTGTCATATCTCCAGGATTGTCCCGGACTCTCCAGGAATTGAAAACTATGTCACATGATGAAACCTCCAGGAATTAGCAACCCTCTATGGGGGTTGGGGGCGCTATGGGGCAGGGGTGGCAATGGGGGCTGGGGTCACTGAGGAGCTCAGTGGGGCTGGGTGTGGTCATGGAGGGCTGGGGGGCTATGGGGAGCAGTGTG
>NW_020715827.1:0-9048 GCF_002925995.2 Terrapene triunguis
ACCAACACTGCCCTGGGACTCCCTCAAACCGTCCTATCCCACTACTACCACCGATGCCGCTCCCATCCCCTGGGATCTGTGATCCCGTGAATTGGCCTATTCCCACGCTGTCCCCCAAGACTCCCCTGAACTGGCCTATCTCACCAATGCTGCCCCCACCCCTCAGCATCTGTCACCCCACGAACCTGCCTATCACACTGCTAACACCAAACACTGCCCTCTGAGACCCCCTTGAACCATCCTATCCCACCACTAACACCAACGCCGCCCCCCCCGGGGCCCCTCGAAGCACCCTATCCCATGGCTGACACAAATACGTACCCCATCCCTGCTGCCCATCCCCCCAGGCAGTGACGGGGCTCCCCCCCCCCCAAACACACTACTGCCCCCCGGGACACCTCCTCCCACTGCTACCACAAATATTGCCCCCCAGATCACCTCTTGCTTCAAGCAATGATGGGACTAAGGCTCTGTCCCGCACCTATCACTTCTGGGAGTAATGTGACATCCCACCCCCACCGCATGTGATCCCACTTCTAGCACCATCACCCCAGTACCATCCCCCTGGCACTGCCACCCACCCGCTATTGCTTAAAACAATGGTGGGACCCTGCCCTGCTCCAACAGGCCCCCCGCTACCATCGACCGCCGCACTTCGTCCCATTCCTCTGCCAGTGCCCTCTCCCTGTGGTCTGCAGCCACCCCTTGCCGAATCTCTCCACCCCAACGCGTGATGAATGGCTTCGTTCCTCCCTCTTTCTGTGTACACCACCTGCTGGTCTCAGCACAGCCGGGGAGCCAGGACGCCTGGGTTCTCTCCCCGGCTCTGGGACGGGAACAGAGTCTAGTGGTTAGAGCGGGCGGGCTGGGGGGCCAGGACTCCTGGGTTCCATTTGCCCTCTCTGGGGCCTTGGGGAAATTCCATTTTTCCTCCCCACTGGCAGAGCGGGGATCCTGCCCCTTTCCCGGGGGCTGAGTGAGTCATGGGGCGGTGTCAGTTCTGGGAGGGGGCTGTGCCTCCCACCCTGTCCCAGGCCTGCCCATGGGAGCAGCTGAGCTGCTGGGCCATTGCGGAGGTTGGCATCGGGGCGTGGCTCTGAGAGGCCCATTCCCACACCCCCGTCCTGGGGTAGGAGGGCTGTGATAGCAGGGGCTGGTCTGGGGCTAGCCGGGGGGCTTGCGCAAGGGGCCATGAGCTGGGTGCTTTCTTGTGGCTCAAGGGGTTCTGGTGACATGGGTGGGGTGGGGCTGGCTGGAGCAGACTCCAGGAGTCGGGTCAGGTAGGAAAACGCCCGGCTCTCCTGCCCGTGAGGTCAGTCTGGCTGTGTTCTGGGAACGGGCCACGGGAGGGGGAGGGGGGCTGGCCCCACGGGCGGGAGCTGGCACTGGAGGAAGGGGTGGGGTCAGGTTGGGAAACAATTTGACCCTCTTGGACTCGGGTCCACTTCAGGCCTAAAAATTAGGCCTGAGCAGACCTCTATGACTCAGCAGGGTGGGGGATGGGACATGGGGCCTCTCCCCTCTAGGGGGCGCCAGCTCCCATCCGGCCCCAGGGCAGGGACTGACCGGCTCAGGGGGGCAGGGAATGGGGCACGGGGCCTTTCCCCTCTAGGGGGCGCCAGCTCTGATCATGACCCAGCTTGTCAATTTCACCCCTAGGTTCTACAGTGCTGTTAAAGTTATGGGGGAGGGGGGGAGAGGCAGCTGCTCTGAGCTGATTGGCCGAACAGGCTGCAGGGGGCTGTGCTGATTGGCCAATAGCTGCCCTGGCTACGTCTCCAACTTGGGGTCCGGATTCTGGACCCAACCTGCCTGCCTTGCCCTGAGCTCCCCCCTTTGATCCGTTCCAGGTACAGATCCCCCCCCCACGTCCCATATTGCTTAGAGACCAAACCTGACCCCCATGTTCCCCCTCGCCGCCCTGCTCCATCGCCTGCGGACACCACCCTCCCCTCAGCAGGGCGGGGGCACCCCCTATGCCGAGGGCAATCTGGGGTTCCTACTCTGTCTGCCCCCGCCTGGCACCAATGGAAGCGCCAGATCGGGTCCCCCATCCCGCCCCCCCCCATGGGGGTTGTCATTGATTCACTTCGCTCCCTGTTTTTGGGGGTGATTTCCCCGCCCCCCACTGCGGCCCTGAGCCGCCAGGCCTGTATGTGTGCGTGAGTGCAAGGGGCTGTACGCGGCAGCATGGCCGGGACATCCCTTTTTATTCAGTGTAACAAACTCTCTTCTCCACTGTGCCTGTTCTTTCATGCCCTCTCTCTCTATGTTTAAAAAAAAAAAGAGAAAAGAAAAAAAAATCTACAAAAAAAATCAATTTATTAATAGAATTTAAATTAAAAAAAAGAAGAAAATTTGGAATAAATCAAGGCCTGTGTCTCATTTAATTACCAAAATCTTTTGTTTCCCTTGGGCCTAAAACCAGCTGCCTCTGGGGTAGGGTGGGGGCTGTTTATACAGGAACCCCTCGCCCTGTGCGGAAATACGACCACTTCTGGGGTGGGGGGCTCTATACAGGAACCCCTCGCATGGGGCTGAGATGTGGCCCCTCTGGGGTGGGGCACGGGGGCTGTTTATACAGGGATCCCTCATCTGGTGCTAGGCATGGCCCCTCTGGGGCAGGAGCTGTTAAGATAGGGACCCCGCACCTGGCACTGAGATGTGGCCCGTCTGGGGTTGGGTGCAGGGCTGTTTTTACAGGGACCCCACGCCTGGCACAGAGAGGGCCCATGGGTGTGATCTCGTGCAAAGCCGGCGCAATACCAGGCTAGATGGGCGCATCGGTCTGATGCTCTGTCCTTAAGGGGCGCTATCGGCTCCTCCTCCCCTTGTGGGGCCAGTGGAGCAGCGGGGAGAGAGGCCCACTGCACGGGGCTGGAGCGAAGATTAACTGAGGCTGTGAACACGCAGGGCATGGGTGGGCCCAGGCCATCCCTGACCAGGGACACCCTGCCCCCCCCCCTTTCTGAGCCATGGTCCAGAATCCCCTCCGGAGCTCAGAAACCCCCCACCTATCCCAGCGGAGTTCTCCAGGGTGAGAGGCTGGTATTTCGGAGAGGGCGGGCGGGGTCATTTTCTGGGTTCTCTCCCCGGCTCCGGGAGTGGAGTGGGGGCTATTCATTAGAGCAGGGGGGGCTGGGAACCAGGACTCCTGGGTTCTCACCCTAGCTCTGGGAGGGGAGTGTGGTCTAGTGACCAGAGCAGGGGGGCTGGGAGCCAGGATTCCTGGGTTCTCTCCCCGGCTCTGGGAATGGAGTGGGGGCTATTCGTTAGAGCAGGGTGGCTGGGAGCCATGACTTCTGGGTTCTCTCCCCAGCTCTGGGAGGGGTATGCGGTCTAGTGGTCAGAGCAGGGGGGTGCTGGGAGCTAGGACTCCTGGGTTCTCTTCCTGGCTCTGGGAGGGAAGTGGGGTAAATGTTGTACTTAAAGTACTGCACAGGTTCTTTTCAGGGGGAATAAGGCAAAACGCCACATTTATTAGTAATACATGTATTAATTAACACTGTATCATATGCATATGATCTATATTACACTCATGTACTCACATACACACACACTCTGTCTTGTTGTTGTTACCAATTAGTTGCTCCCCTTAACTGCGCTGGCCAGGTGAGTTAGATGGGGGAGGGGTGGAGCCGGGCTTCTGCCGATCCGCATCGATGCTCCCATGTTCACAAGACGAGACCCGGGGTCCTCAGCAAGACACCTCACTTTTATAGCAGCTTCCCTCTCATGCAAATCTGTACCAGATTCAAAATCTGTATCTGTGTCTGTGTCCATTGGTCCTTTGTGCTGCTTCCTTCTGGGTGTTGTCCCAATGCTGCAAAGAGGGTGTTTCCAAAAGAAGGTGCTCGCTTCTATGCCCCGAGGCCGTCAATATGTCTGCTCTTCTTTAATGAGCCCACTTGACAAGTTTGATTGTCCTTGGGTCTGGCTTCCATCCCCTCTCCAAGGGTTGCAGCTGTCTGGAGGTGCTGCCTTCCAAGCCTTTACTCATTCACAACTCATTCATGCGCATTGGCCTGCTAAACCCAGGGTTGTGAGTTCAATCCTTGAGGGGGCCACTTAGGGATCTGGGGCAAAAATCTGTCTGGGGATTGGTCCTGCTTTGAGCAGCGGGTTGGACTAAATGACCTCCTGTGGTCCCTTCCAACCCTGATATTCTATTCTATGTTAACATGGCAATTGATTAAGAGTGGGGGGAAGATCTTGTCCTACTGCTAGCAAAGAGACATTTTTCTTCTATCTTATTCTATCCTTAGGGGCTATAACATTATACCAAAGTTTAATACAGTTTCTATATGAGGCTTTGATACAAAGTTTCATGAAAACAGAGGTCACACGTGGGTAAACCCACTACAAGGTTATATGAAGAGGCACAATGTAAAGTCATATGAAAATTATCAGAGATTTATCTACATCTAGTGGTCAGAGCAGGGGAGTGCTGGGAGTCAGGACTCCTGGGTTCTCTCCCCAGCTCTGGGAAAGGAATGGGGCCTAATGGGCTTGTCATGATTTTGTGGCCCCAGGGCTTATTAATTATGGGCACCTGGGACCGGTTGTCCCCCTGCTGTTCTTCCCTGCACTTGGGGCAGGCTCTGCCTCCTCCACAAGATTCAGACAGCGCCTGGCGCGAAGGGGCCCAGCGAGAACGCTCGACTCCACGGCCTCTCCCCGTCCATCTGTAGGGGGGAAGCTTTGGAACACTGCATGCCACCAGCCCCAAATGTCTGGCCGTGCCCTGGGCATCTCTCTGGTGGGAAAGGGAACACACGAAAATCAGGCCCACAGCCCCTTTGGGGCACCCCCTGCTGCTGGAAATCACAGGCACCAGCTTACTAGAGGGTAGTCCTGTAGGCCAGCCCTTTAAATGCAAATGGGGCCCTGGCTGGGGGGAGGGCAGACCTGGATTTAGTGGAGGTGGGTGTGAGGGGCCCAGCTGGGGGGGGATGACAAGATTTTACTGTGGGGGGGGCTAGATGGAGTTGTGGGGCAAGGGGCCACCTCAGCAGGGTGACCCGGTCAGGGCAGAAATACATCCTGGTGGTGGTAGAGTTCGCTACGCGTTACCCCGAGGCAGTGGCCTTGTCCTCTATCGAGGCAGACACCGTGGCAGACGCGCTGCTGACCATTTTCAGCAGAGTGGGGTTCCCCAAGGAGGTCCTTACAGACCAGGGGTCTAACTTCATGTCAACCCTGCTTCAGTGCTTATGGGAGAAGTGTGGGGTCCGACACACCTGGGCCTCAGCCTACCACCCTCAGTCCAACGGGCTGGTGGAGAGGTTCAATGGGACCCTAAAGAGGATGCTGAAAACCTTTATGGACCAGCACCTGCAGGACTGGGACAAGGAGAGTGAGGGGGCCCCTGGACTTGATGAGGGCGGAGTAGGAGGGAAAGGCCTCTACCGATAGGGGATCAGTGGTAGAATATGTACTGACTTTCTGGGAAAAGCTCGTGGAGCTCATGGGCTTGGCCAGGGGAAACCTAGCAAGGGCCCAGAGGAAGCAGAAGGTCTGGTACGACCGCTCAGCACGTGCCCGTGCCTATGCTACCGGGGACCAGGTGATGCTCCTCATCCCCGTGAGGAAGAACAAGCTGCAAGCTGCCTGGGAAGGCCCCTTCAAAGTCATCAGACAAGTAAACGAGGTGAACTATGTAGTGGAACTGTCCAACTGGGCACACAGCCACCAGATGTGCCATGTCAACATGATGAAACCGTGCTGGGACAGGGAGAAGTTGGTGCTGGCTGTGTGGGGGCAGTGGGAGAAGGGAGAGGATCCCCTGGTGGGACTCTTCCCTCAAGCTGGGGCTAACCCCTCGCTGGAATCAATTCCCCTCAGACCAGCTAACCCCTGCCCAGCAGGCAAAGATCAGAGAGGTGCTGCATTCATACTGGCAGCTGTTCTCCAACTGGCCTGGGCTCACTAACCTGGCTGTCCACCAGGTGGAGACGGGGTCACTTGGAAAACAGCCCAGGACCTGGAGAGAGAGGTCAGGGACATGCTGGCTTTAGGGGTGATCCAGCCATCTGCCAGCCCCTGGGCCTCGCCGGTGGTGCTGGTCCCCAAGAAGGACGGGTCGATCTGGTTCTGTGTGGACTATCAGAAGCTCAATCCCATTACCGTGTCCGATGCCAACCTCATGCCTAGGACCGATGAGATCCTAGACAAGTTGGGGGGCACCCAGTACCTCACTACCATGGATCTTACCAAAGGCTACTGGCAGGTGCCTTTGGACCCGGAGGCCAGGGCGAAGTCTGCCTTCACCACCCCAATAGGGCTCTTTGAGTTCCTGGTCCTGCCTTTCGGCCTCAAGGGGGCACCTGCCACCTTCCAGCGCCTGGTGGACCAGATTAGCCAGACTTGGGAGGAACATGTGTCCCAGGTGAAGAGGGTGCTGGGTTGCCTCCAGGACTGACCATAAAAGCTGAAAAGTGCAAGGTGGGGATGGCAGAGGTGTCCTACCTGGGCCACAAGGTGGGGGGTGGCCACCTGAAGCCAGAGCCGGCCAAAGTGGAGGCAATCCAGGATTGGCCGCTCCCCAGACTAAGAAGCAGGTTCCGGCTTTCATTGGGATGGCGGGGTACTACTGGAGGTTTGTGCCCCACTTTAGCTCCCTGGCAGCTCCCCTCACAGAGCTGTGTAGGAAGGGAAAGCCGGACAAGGTGGTCTGGACCGAGCAGTGCCAGAGGGCTCTCTGTATGCTGAAGGGGGCACTTATCCAAGGCCCGGTGCTGGTAAACCCAGATTTTAACAAACCCTTCCTGGTGTTCACCAACACCTCAGACACAGGGCGGGTGCAGTGCTGATGCAGACTGATACTAAGGGGGAGAGACACCCCATTGTGTACCTTAGCAAGAAGCTGGTGCCCCGGGAGCAGCACTATGCGGCCATAGAGAAGGAATGCCTGGCCATGGTGTGGGCCCTTAAAAAATTGCAGCCGTATCTATTTGGGCGGCGCTTCACCGTGTGCACTGACCATTCACCCCTGACGTGGCTACATCAAATGAAAGGAGCTAATGCCAAGCTGCTGAGATGGAGTCTTCTCCTCCAGGGTTATGACATGGAGGTGGTCCATGTGAGGGGGAGTGCCAATGTTATAGCCAAGTATCAGAGGGGTAGCCGTGTTAGTCTGGATCTGTAAAAAGCAACAGAGTCCTGTGGCACCTTATAGACTAACAGATGTATTGGAGCATAAGCTTTCGTGGGTGAATACCCACTTTGTCAGACGCATGCTTTATCACGGGGCGGGGGCCAAGAAGTTCCCCAGGTCACCGGCTAAGAGACCCTGCTCCGTTCAGCCTCGAAGGGGGGAGAGATGTGACAAAGTGGGGGATTGTCTTGTTTTTCCAATGTTTTGCATGCAGAGGGGGTGGGACTCAGTTTCCCTGGGTGTTACTGGTTTAACGAGGTGATGGGAGAGGGAGTTTGTTGTTACAGAGGACCGGAGAGGGAACTTGGGACCCCAGCCAATGGCCTGGAGGACGGATACCTCAGCGACTGGTGTCCTGGTGACCTGGAGGCCCAGCTCAGGAGTTGCAGCCAGTTCTGGTCAGTGGGAGGACAATGGGCTGTAAAGAGAGGACCCTGGTGACCTAAAGAGAGGACCACCAGCCGGTTCCAGCCAGAGGGAGCCAGAGGACAGAAGAGAGGAGAGGAGGCCCAGGCGACCCTGTTTCCGCCCCTATTTCCCTGGAGAGAAGACAATGGACAGAGGCGGGACTTAGGGCCGGTGATATCAGGGAAGCAGGGGGGGCTCTGGGCTGGGGAGCAGGCAGAGTCCACCTGGATGCAGAGAGACTGGGATGTGCTGGGCTGAGGGAGGCCAGGCCTGAGGCCCTGAGAGTTTCCTGTGCTGTGTTCAACGCTCAATAAACCCTCTTGTTTTACGCTGGCTGAGAGTCACTCCGGTCTAGAGAACAGGGTTGCATCGTCCCCTTTGGGGGGTGGAGGCCCCGGGGGTCCAGAGCGAATGGACTCCCTGAGGGGGCCCACGGCGAGAGACAGGGGTGCTAAAGCTCAGAGAGGTGCGGCTCCAGGAGGTGGAGGGGCCTAACCCCGGGAGAGAGTGGACCCCCGGGAGAAGGGCTGTCTCACTGAAAGGGGCACCCCCCACGGACCGCACGGGGCCAAGAGTGGGCATGATCTGTGAGTCCGTAACAACCTCATTTGTCTCTTTCGACTGTAAGAGCTTCAGGGCAGCGCCTCACTCTGTGTCTGGGCAGCACGACACGGGCCTCGATCCCAGCGACTGCATGGGCAGCGCCTGACTGTGGGGGTGTGAGTCTCAGTGGGGATTATGGGAATCGGGAGGGGGGGGGCTCTGGGACTGTTGTGGGCTCAGTGCAGGGTATAGGAGAGTTGTGAGGCTCAGTGGGGAGCTACAGGACAGTTGTGGGGCTCAGCGGAGACTATGACATGGCTAGGGGGCTATAGGGCTCAGTCAGGGACTATGGGGTGGCTAAAGGGAATTTATGGGACTCAGCTGAAGCTATGGGGGGCTGTGGGGTGTCTGGAGTCGGTGGGATGTGTGGGGTAGTGGGGGACTATGAGGTTGCTAAAGGCAAGTTATGGGACTCAGTTGGGGCTATGGGGCTGTTGTGAGACATGGGGTGTGGGATGTCTGGGGTAGTGGGGAGCACAGTGTGGGGTCTATGGGGCTCAGTGGAATGGCAGGGGGCTCAATGGGGGATGATGGGGTGGCTACAGGGAAGTTATGGGGCTCAGTTGGGTCTGTGGGGGTTATGGGATGTCTGGGATAGTGGGGAGCACAGTGGTGGGGGGCTATGGGGTGACAGTGGGGCTCAATGGGGGGCCATGGGGTGGCTACAGGGAAGTTATGGGGCTAGGGCTGTCATATCTCCAGGATTGTCCCGGACTCTCCAGGAATTGAAAACTATGTCACATGATGAAACCTCCAGGAATTAGCAACCCTCTATGGGGGGGGCTATGGGGCAGGGGTCACTGAGGAGCTCAGCGGTGGTTATGGGGTGGGTGAGGCTGGGTGTGGTCATGGAGGGCTGGGGGGCTATGGGGAGCAGTGTG
>NW_020715828.1:0-8914 GCF_002925995.2 Terrapene triunguis
GCTTCTCCCTTATCCACAAGACTCGTTATCCTATCGAAGAAAGCTATCAGATTGGTTTGACATGATTTGTTCTTTACAAATCCATGTTCCCTATCACCTTACCACCTTCCAAGTGTTTGCAGATGATTTCCTTAATTACTTGCTCCATTATCTTCCCTGGCACAGAAGTTAAACTAACTGGTCTGTAGTTTCCTGGGTTGTTTTTATTTCCCTTTTTATAGATGGGCACTATATTTGCCCTTTTCCAGTCTTCTGGAATCTCTCCCGTCTCCCATGATTTTCCAAAGATAATAGCTAAAGGCTCAGATACCTCCTCTATTAGCTCCTTGAGTATTCTAGGATGCATTTCATCAGGCCCTGGTGACTTGCAGGCATCTAACTTTTCTAAGTGATTTTTAACTTGTTCTTTTTTTATTTTATCTGCTAAACCTACCCCCTTCCCATTAGCATTCACTAGGATAGGCATTCCTTCAGACTTCTCGGTGAAGACCGAAACAAA
Organism: Terrapene triunguis; assembly: GCF_002925995.2. Taxonomy (NCBI): domain Eukaryota; kingdom Metazoa; phylum Chordata; order Testudines; family Emydidae; genus Terrapene; species Terrapene triunguis. The sequence goes on from NW_020715828.1 coordinate 500, forward strand.
GAAGTCATTAAGCATCTCTGCCATTTCCAAGTTTCCTGTTACTGTTTCTCCCTCTTCACTAAGCAGTGGGCCTACCCTGTCTTTGGTCTTCCTCTTGCTTCTAATGTATTGATAAAAAGTCTTCTTGTTCCCCTTTATTCCCGTAGCTAGTTTGAGCTCATTTTGTGCCTTTGCCTTTCTAATCTTGCCCCTGCATTCCTGTGTTGTTTGCCTATATTCATCCTTTGTAATCTGTCCTAGTTTCCATTTTTTATATGACTCCTTTTTATTTTTTAGATCATGCAAGATCTCGTGGTTAAGCCAAGGTGGTCTTTTGCCACATTTTCTATCAGGAGATCACATTACTTGATCAAAATGGTCCCGTCTGGGCTGAGAATCTAGGAATCTGTGAACCCTCTGCCTAGCTCCAGGCCGAAGGGGGCGCTCTCCCCCCCCCCAGCATGGCTTCCCCCAGGGGCATTGATCCATGGCTTTCACAGCATTGCCAAGTCTGGGGGATTTTATTCCAAGTCTTGTCATTTTTGCTACTTCCCTTAAAGCTTCCAGCTCTTGCTGCCACAGGGTTTTCAGGACAATTTTGTTTGCAAAAACCGGCAGTTTCTAGCATTCGTGGTTGAGTAGGAAAGTTGAAAACGCGGGGAATAAAAGGACATAAACAGCCCCCAAGACCAAAATCGACAACTTAAAAAAACCAGCCAGAAGGCAAATTAAAAGCCCTGCTTTTAAAAAAGTCTCATGATATTTTTAGAAAATGTCACCATTTTTCAAACACTCCCCCAGTTTTGAAGCCAATCTCCTGAACTTTCAGCCAGCTGCACCGCTTTCAAGCCCAGCTTGCCATTTTAAAACCAGTTTCAAGGATTTTAAACTCGGCTCACAAGTTTGGAACCCAGTCATCGAAGTCCTTGCGATTTTGAAACGAATCTCACAATTTCGAAACCACTTTTGTGATTTTTAAGCCGGGCTCCTGATTTTTTTTAAACCACGGTCACACTTTGTCAACCAATCTCGCGAGGTTTTTAACCACTCGCGCCGTTTTTAAACCACGCTCTCACGGTTTGTTTGTTTTTTAACCACACCCACGAGTTTCAGGCCGACTGTGCGATGTTTAAAACTGCCTCGCTGTTGTTTGAGAGAGTCTCCGGATTTTTTCAAGCCGTGTCCTGGTTTCTATTGCAGCCAAGCGCACGATCTGGAAAGCGAGCTCCGAATTATTAAAGCCGCGTTCCCTAGTTTATAAACCACGCTTGGTATTTTTAAAACCAGTCTCATGATCTCAGAGCAGAACTGATCATTTGTGTGTGTGTGTGTGTGGGTGGGTGTGTGTGTGTGGGGGGTGATTTGTGGTTTTTGCAGCGCTCAGAGGCTGGCAAAAATTGCTACCCAGGAGGTCGCCTGTCCAGGAGGTGAAATTTCAGAGGCATTTAGAAGCTCTGGCTCTCAGCTCTGCTCCCCAAACCGGTGAATTCCTGGCCAGCCTGCGCCGCCATCTAGTGGCGGGAGACGGCTGCAACTGTGCCAGGGCTCAATGGCCAGTTGGTGGCATCTTCTGCAAAGGGGCCTGTGGTTTTTGTGGGGCGGGAGGGGGAGGCACTTCAGGGCACCGAGGGGCTGATATACACGGAGGCTGGGCTCCCACTGAAGACACTAACCCTCCCTCTAGCAAAGAGGTCGAGGGCTGAACAGGCCTAGGGTCTAAATCCCTCCTCCCAAATTGGAGAAAAGATGGTCGAGCCGCCTTCTTCCCCTGTCTTGGGGCCGGATGGGAGCTGGCGCCCCCCAGAGAGGAAAGGCCCCGGGCCCCATTCCCTGCCCCCCTGAGCCAGCCAGTCCCCCATCCTGGGACTAGGAGAGACCAACTCACTTCCCAGAGCTGGGGAGAGAAACCTGGCTCCCAGACCCCCTTGCTCTAACCACTGAGACCCCCAGCAAGCAGGGAGGGGGACATAGGCTAGGAGGCCCATCGCTCTGCCCCGATGTGGCGGGGGGGGGGGGTTGGTGACAGTGACCCCACATCCCCTGGGAGCCCCCTGCCCAGCGCGGGGGCCGTGGGCCGTGACACAAGAGGACGTGGTTTTGAGGGATTTTGAGGGAAGAGACCAAAATAAAAAGCCAAAACAGAACAGTTCTGTGTTAAACAAAGTTCTAAAAAATCAAGGGAAAGTTTAAAAACAGCTTTAGCAAGGTAAGGAAACTGTTTCTGTGCTTGTGTCATTTAAATTAAGATTGTTAAAAGCAGCATTTTAATTCAGGCGAGCTCAGCAATAGTTCCCAGTGTGAACCTACACAGCAGTTCCTGCTACACCAGCGAACTCTGATTCACTTGTGATCATTCCCCACTGAACTGATTTCTCCTTCCCCAGCTGATGGAGATAAAACACAATTGGTCTCTAGGTCCCCTCGGCCTCTCCTTGCCCTGCCCCAGCCACCCATCCCTGGGCTCCTTGCAGATGGATCCGTGCCATTGCCCTGCTGAGGGGTGGGGGCCCCTGTGTCTCTTGTGTCACTAGCCCAGCTCTCCCGGTCTTGGATTTGGGGGAAAAGCATCCAGGAGACTCTCCCTGCAGGCCCCTGTATCGGCCTCGTCACTGGGGCCGGGTTGTGGGGACGGGACGCAGTGACCGTGCCGGGGTCTGTATCTCATGGCCTGTCTCCTCCTGCCTGCAGAGCCCAGCTACCCCAAACCCAACATCTCCCTGCGCCCCGGGGGAGCCGTGACCATCCGGTGTGAGTGTCGGTGTCAGGGAGCGAGGGTCCTTCTGAGTAAAGCTGGAGACCCGGACACACGGTGCATGACGGACCCCGTGGGGGACGTGGCTGCGTTTCCCATCCGCAGTGTGAGCCAGGGAGACGCAGGGAACTACAGCTGCCAATATAGCACCAAGTGGGACCCGCCTGTCTGGTCAGAGCCCAGCGACACCGTGGAGCTGGTGGTAGCAGGTGAGGGGCCCAGCTCGGCGTCCCCGCTCCCAGCCCCACACCTAGCTGGACCCTCAGGGGGTCTTGGCCCCAATGGGACACTCAGAGCCAGGCTCTGCCCTCAGCCCTGGTCCCAGCAGACGGGACGCCTGCAAGGGGATCAGGACGGAGTCACTGGGTTTCCCCAGCCAAGGGAGAGCAGCAGCCGCTGGAGGTTCGGGGCTAAGGGAGGGGGGATCCCTGCCCCCAGGGGGAGCTGCAGAGTGTGTTGGTAAATGATCTGCTCCGGGAAGTATTGTGGGGAAGGTCTCTGGCCTGACGGACAGGAGCTCGGACTCAAATCACAAAGGCCCTGGAATCTATAGATCTACCAGCAGAGGGCTCCTGGCTCCTGGGAGCGACCTAACACACCACCCCCTTAGTGAATGATTGGGCACAGATCGGAGCCAGGGGATCCCCGTGAAACACCCAGCACCCCCTGTGCCCTCTGCCCGTTGGCACCGAGAGATCCTTGGGTCGCACTGCGGCCTGGCTCCATCTGAAATCACCCCTGCTTGCAGTGGGGGCAGGGTGGGAATCTGAGCTCACACCTGTGTCTCTCCCCCCGCCCCCGGTCAACGGAACCCTGAGGGGTGGTTCTAGAACACGGGGCCTCCATGACACCACAGGGTGTTCTAGAAGGGAGGCCACGACCCCCGGCCACGGAGAGCAGGTGAATGCACGGGGGGTGCAGCAGGGGCCTGTCCCAGGGGGATGCTCCCCCGGCTGCCCCCGCTCTGAGGACGCACAAGAGGAGTCGGGGCCCAGGGGCTGCCCAGCCGGCACCGGCCCCAACGCTGAATTCGCTCCCCACCAGCCCGGACAGTTAAAGCCGTAACAAACGCCAGGTCGTGGGGCGAGCGGCCCAATCGCTGAGTCACTGATTCAGCCCCTTCACCCACCCCCCGCTGCTCCCCCGGGCCTGGGTGCTCGGTTTCGTCCCTTCCCCGTCCCAGCCGATGCTCGTTTTAATCCCACAGAGGGAACCGACTCAGCAGGGACTGGTTTGCGGGGATGACGGGGGGCAGTGAATCTGGGTGGGTGGGGCCCAGACACCACAGGGAGGGGCTCATTGACATGGGGGGGAAAGGAGAAACAGCCCCACTGCCAGGCCCCCAGATCCCTGGATGCCTCCTGCCCTGCAGGTCGCTGCCTGGGAGCTGTGGGGGGATCCCAGGGCAGGGACAGGGTTTGGGGGAGCTGGGCCCTGCTGGGTGCAGAGGGGCTGGGGCAATAAGCCCCCTCCCTGGGCCCCATGATCTCCCCCCAGCAATAGGGGTGACCATTACCCAGAATTCCCTCTGCTCTTGTTTGCCCTCCTCCGACTGGGTTCTCAGATGACCCCCGACCCACACCCCACAGATGTTCTGCTGCCTCTGGCTGCTCCCTGGGCACCACAGAGGTGTGTGTGGGGGCAGCGGGCAACGTACCAGCCTCCCCCCGCGCGCAATGCCTGGCTGTGTTTGGCAGCAGCCGAGATACCCCGGGGATGGGCTCACTGCGCAGCAGACAGGCCGGGGCAGAGGCACCTGTGTGGGTGGACAGAGGGGTCCTACGGGGACAGGGAGCTGGGGTGGTTCCCTATTTTGGGGGGGCTGGGACCCTGCGGCTCTGACTGTCACAATCCCCTGGCCAGGCCGTGGGGTGCTGGGTGGCTCGGGGGGCAGTTCACCCACCTGGGCGCCCTCTTCACCGGGGAAGCTGAGGCTTAATTCCCCCAGGGCAGCAGGATGCAGCCTTCCCTAAATGGGTCCAGTCCCGGGGAAGCCCCAGAGGGGAGATGGGCCAGACCTGCCGGACGGGGTGGGGGTTGGTGGCTCCACTCCCGGGGCAGCGCCAGCTGCCGATCTCCCTGTCCGAGCCGCCGAGTGACTCTCCCCTTCCCCCCACAGCAGCCCCCCACATGCCAACATCGCCTGCCTGGGGCTGAGCGCCGCGGTCCTGCTCATCCTGGGGTTGATCCTGGCCGAGACCTATTACAGCCGCTTGAGGGGGGTGCCCTAGGTGAGGTGACCCCCCCTTCTGTGCCCCTTGCTCCCCCCAGGGGCTGGGCTCTGGGTGACACGGGCCCCTCTAACCCGCCATCTCTCTGCCCCCCCAGGAGCCTGGATCCGGCCGTGCAGAGAAGAGAATCTCCCCGGGGGACGAGCCGCTTCCCCTTGGGGGGCTGAGATGCTGGCACAAACTCTGCCTGCCGCCAAACACCCCTGTCTTGGAGAATCCACCCCCAGACGGCTCCCGACCTCACAGCCGCACCCCAGAATCGCATCTCTGGCCCCACGGGCATCAGCCCCTCGTGAAGCCAGCTGAAGATGGGGGCGCATCGGGCTCCCCACAGAATAGCCCCTGGAGGGCGTCGGGGTCCCCCTCGCTGGTCCATCCAGGCCGGTCTGTGCCCAGGGCTGTCAGAGGGGAGCAGGGCTGTAGCAGGGCTGGCATCAGGAGGGCGCCGCCTGTGTCTGTGGGGAGCCCGTGTTACCTGCACACATTAGGGCACCCCACCTTTTCCCAGTCCCTAGGGCTCCAGGCAAAAAGCACCTACCCGTACCCAATGCGTAGGGCTCAGGGCCACCCATGCCCAATTCGTAGGGCTCAGAGCCACTCCTACCCAATTCGTAATTAACCTGGTCAATTAAAGTACCCACACCCTTTCCCAATACATAGGGCTCCGGGTGTATACTGCTTCTGCAGGTGTGCAGGGCCTTTTACCAGTGAATGAGGCTTACACAGTCATATCCTACATAACCTCTATTTATTAACAATCACCAAAACCAGACTGCACACGCTACACAGACAGTGCTCTCCGCTCCCAGTAAGACAGACAAACTTTTCTTGATGGCCAGTCAGGATCAGGTCCATCTGGGGGACTCCAGTTGCTGCCCGGTGTCATTGGCAGAGCGTTGAGGTCTGGCAGCTCTGATCTCTGGGGCTGTGTCCTGGAGTTGGTTCCTAAAAAACTTCCTTTGGGACCCCAGTTTATAGAGTGAAATTTGAGTCCAGTTTAGCTGTACCTTAAGCAATCGTTATACTGAAATTTTACTAACCAATCCAAACATAGTGTAACAAAATTCTCTAACCAATCCTACCCCACCACCTTCATTAATTTACACCTGGCAAAATTAATTATGTCACAGACAGAAACAATGAAAGACCCAGACAGAGACCACACAGACAAACAATAGGGAAGTGGGGACCATAATGACAAAACAATAAAGAAATGAGGGTTTCACAACCACAACTATTGAGAAGTGATTTCTTGCCAGGCAGGATGGTGTAAAACTAAGCTTTCTTTGACCATCTTAAGATCTGTTTCTTTCTCTGGTGATAGTGGGGGCCATTAGGACGGGGTCTCCTTCTTAGCAGCCTGATATGACATTGTTTTAATGTAATGTAGATGGAATGTGAGGATGTGACTTCCTGCTTCTCCGCTAATGGCTGATGCTCGGCTGCTCTTTTAATCTGGCTGCAGACGGAGGCATTATCCTTACACCCGGGGCACTGGGGGGGGCCGGGCACTCGACAGGGCCGCCCAGAGGATTCAGGGGGCCTGGGGCAAAGCAATTTCGGGGGCCCCTTCCATACATTTTTTTTGCAATACTATAGAATACTATATTCTTGTGGGGGCCCCTGCGGGGCCCGGGGCCTGGGGCAAATTGCCCCACTTGCCCCCCCCCGGGCGGCCCTGGCACTCGATAACTAACCCCTTCCTGGCCGGATTCCCAGTGCCACCTGCTCTGCTCCCTTTCCTTAGGGCCAGGCACCCGGCATTTCACAGCCACGGTCACCCCACCCGCCTGCCACCTGCCCCTTCGCAGCCAGTCTAAACTGGCCACCCCCAGTTACGGCCTCCCCCTCGGAGACCCACCGTCTTGCCCGGTCCATCCAGGGTCGCACTGACGCACCGGGCTGGGTGCGTTTGGCCCTAGCGCCTTCCCAAATGGCGGCTGGGTAGTTAAATCCCCCAGGACCACCAGGCCTCATCGCCCAGCCCCGAGCTGGCCCCCCACATCCCGCAGAATCGCAGCCCCCACAGCGCCCCAAGACAGAGCCCCTGGCCCCTGTGTGTGGGGACGCTGCAGGCTCTGGAGCCCGCCCCCCGCCCGTGTTTAACCCTGTTCAGTGTGGGGCAGGGGCTGGGGCGTGTTCGCACCTTGGGCCCTTTATTGCATCTCCATGAACACAACAGGGCGCAGAGTGATTTAGCCACCGGCGCTTCTGGGCCCCCCCATGGTGGGTGTTTGGGGGGAACCAGATGGGGGGAGCCGGGAATTTGAGGGAAGTAGGTTGGGGTGTTGGGAGGGGGGCTGAGGGGACAGGGGCTGGATGGGGGACAGGAGTTTGAGGGCAGACAGGCTCCCCCCAGAAGGTCAGAGCTGGGGGGGGGGGGGGGGGGGGGTTGGGGGGGCGGCGGGGGGGGGGGGGGCAGACGGTGCCGGCGGGGAGGGAGCTGCCATTGCTACCCCTCGGCAGGTTCCCCTCTCACTGCCCCCCTCCTGCTCCTGCCTCCTCAGTCCTGGGTCCCCACTTTCTTTCCCCTCAGTCTCCTGCCTCCACACCCCCCTCTGCCCCACATTCCCTGTCCCATAATGACCCCCCCATGCCTCACCTTCCCCTCCCCTCTTCCTCCTCTCTGCCTCCTGCCCCCCCCACATTCCCAGCCCCCGAGTGCCCTTTCCTGATCCCCCGTCTCTGCTCCCCACATTTTGCCATGTAGCCCCCACCCTCAGTGGGTCTGAGCTGGGTTGGGGTCAGGATTGTTTCCTGCCCAAACCCCTGCTGAGACAGGCGGGGGGGAGGGAGAGGGGACAGGGGTGCCCCCATGGCCATGGGGCAGGTTCAGTCTGAAACACACATGGGGGGACCCCACTCACCCCAATCCTCCCTCCCCCATCATTGTCCTGCCCCAGCCTCCCCTCAGCTCCTGCCCCCTCAGTCTCAGCCCCCTGCCCCCAACATTCTTCTTCCCTCCCTCCCCCTGCCCGTCCTAGAATGACCCCCACATCCCCATGTCCCCTCAGCCTCCCTCCCTGACAGGGACAGGCCGGGCGGGAGATGGGGGCTCTGGGGGAGACAGGCTGATGGGGGGTGATGGTGGGGAGGCAGGCCCATGTAGCTCCCCCCACACAGCAAAGCAGGGGGCTGGATTGTTTTCACACTAACTCGCAGTTGAGATGGGGAAGCTCCAGCGGGGGGAGGGGTTGGGGTGGAGGCAACGACCCCCCATGGCCACGGGGCGGGATCAAGAGATGGGAGTTGGGGGGGCACAGGCTGGGGGTCAGAGATGCCGGGGGGCTCGTTCCCATGCAGCCATCACCCCACTCTGACAGTCCAGGGTGGGCCAGGATTGTTCCCACCCCCAGGCTGAGGCGTCGGCCATCTTAGCCGGGGTCAGCGAGGGCTGCAGGGGGCAGCCATGTTCACTGAGGGCAGCCAGGGGTCCCTTCCCTACAACGGGGA
>NW_020715829.1:0-8908 GCF_002925995.2 Terrapene triunguis
GCTTCTCCCTTATCCACAAGACTCGTTATCCTATCGAAGAAAGCTATCAGATTGGTTTGACATGATTTGTTCTTTACAAATCCATGTTCCCTATCACCTTACCACCTTCCAAGTGTTTGCAGATGATTTCCTTAATTACTTGCTCCATTATCTTCCCTGGCACAGAAGTTAAACTAACTGCTCTGTAGTTTCCTGGGTTGTTTTTATTTCCCTTTTTATAGATGGGCACTATATTTGCCCTTTTCCAGTCTTCTGGAATCTCTCCCGTCTCCCATGATTTTCCAAAGATAATAGCTAAAGGCTCAGATACCTCCTCTATTAGCTCCTTGAGTATTCTAGGATGCATTTCATCAGGCCCTGGTGACTTGCAGGCATCTAACTTTTCTAAGTGATTTTTAACTTGTTCTTTTTTTATTTTATCTGCTAAACCTACCCCCTTCCCATTAGCATTCACTAGGATAGGCATTCCTTCAGACTTCTCGGTGAAGACCGAAACAAAGAAGTCATTAAGCATCTCTGCCATTTCCAAGTTTCCTGTTACTGTTTCTCCCTCTTCACTAAGCAGTGGGCCTACCCTGTCTTTGGTCTTCCTCTTGCTTCTAATGTATTGATAAAAAGTCTTCTTGTTCCCCTTTATTCCCGTAGCTAGTTTGAGCTCATTTTGTGCCTTTGCCTTTCTAATCTTGCCCCTGCATTCCTGTGTTGTTTGCCTATATTCATCCTTTGTAATCTGTCCTAGTTTCCATTTTTTATATGACTCCTTTTTATTTTTTAGATCATGCAAGATCTCGTGGTTAAGCCAAGGTGGTCTTTTGCCACATTACGTGATCAAAATGGTCCCGTCTGGGCTGAGAATCTAGGAATCTGTGAACCCTCTGCCTAGCTCCGGGCCGAAGGTGGGCGCTCTCCCCCCCAGCATGGCTTCCCCCAGGGGCATTGATCCATGGCTTTCACAGCATTGCCAAGTCTGGGGGATTTTATTCCAAGTCTTGCCATTTTTGCTACTTCCCTTAAAGCTTCCAGCTCTTGCTGCCACAGGGTTTTCAGGACAATTTTGTTTGCAAAAACCGGCAGTTTCTAGCATTCGTGGTTGAGTAGGAAAGTTGGCAAATGCGGGGAATAAAAAGACATAAACAGCCCCCAAGACCAAAATCGACAACTTCAAAAAACCAACCAGAAGGCAAATTAAAAGCCCTGCTTTTAAAAAAGGCTCATGATATTTTTAGAAAATGTCACCATTTTTCAAACACTCCCCCAGTTTTGAAGCCAATCTCCTGAACTTTCAGCCAGCTGCACCGCTTTCAAGCCCAGCTTGCCATTTTAAAACCAGTTTCAAGGATTTTAAACTCGGCTCACAAGTTTGGAACCCAGTCATTGAAGTCCTTGCGATTTTGAAACAAATCTCACAATTTCGAAACCACTTTTGTGATTTTTAAGCCAGGCTCCTGATTTTTTTTAAACCACGGTCACACTTTGTCAACCAATCTCGCGAGGTTTTTAACCACTCGCGCCGTTTTTAAACCACGCTCGCACGGTTTGTTTGTTTTTTAACCACACCCACGAGTTTCAGGCCTACTGTGCGATTTTTAAAACTGCCTCGCTGTTGTTTGAGAGAGTCTCCGGATTTTTTCAAGCCGTGTCCTGGTTTCTATTGCAGCCAAGCGCACGATCTGGAAAGCGAGCTCCTAATTATTAAAGCCACGTTCCCTAGTTTATAAACCACGCTTGGTATTTTTAAAACCAGTCTCATGATCTCAGAGCAGAACTGATCATTTGTGTGGGTGGGTGTGTGTGTGTGTGGGGGTGATTTGTGGTTTTTGCAGCGCTCAGGGGCTGGCAAAAATTGCTACCCAGGAGGTCGCCTGTACAGGAGGTGAAATTTCAGAGGCATTTAGAAGCTCTAGCTCTCAGCTCTGCTCCCCAAACCGGTGAATTCCTGGCCAGCCTGCGCCGCCATCTAGTGGCGGGAGACGGCTGCAACTGTGCCAGGGCTCAATGGCCAGTTGGTGGCATCTTCTGCAAAGGGGCCTGTGGTTTTTGTGGGGCGGGAGGGGGAGGCACTTCAGGGCACCGAGGGGCTGATATACACGGAGGCTGGGCTCCCACTGAAGACACTAACCCTCCCTCTAGCAAAGAGGGCGAGGGCTGAACAGGCCTAGGGTCTAAATCCCTCCTCCCAAATTGGAGAAAAGATGGTCGAGCCGCCTTCTTCCCCTGTCTTGGGGCCGGATGGGAGCTGGCGCCCCCCAGAGAGGAAAGGCCCCGGGCCCCATTCACTGCCCCCCTGAGCCAGCCAGTCCCCCATCCTGGGACTAGGAGAGACCAACTCACTTCCCAGAGCTGGGGAGAGAAACCTGGCTCCCAGACCCCCTTGCTCTAACCACTGAGACCCCCAGCAAGCAGGGAGGGGGACATAGGCTAGGAGGCCCATCGCTCTGCCCCGATGTGGCGGGGGGGGGGGGTTGGTGACAGTGACCCCACATCCCCTGGGAGCCCCCTGCCCAGCGCGGGGGCCGTGGGCCGTGACACAAGAGGACGTGGTTTTGAGGGATTTTGAGGGAAGAGACCAAAATAAAAAGCCAAAACAGAACAGTTCTGTGTTAAACAAAGTTCTAAAAAATCAAGGGAAAGTTTAAAAACAGCTTTAGCAAGGTAAGGAAACTGTTTCTGTGCTTGTGTCATTTAAATTAAGATTGTTAAAAGCAGCATTTTAATTCAGGCGAGCTCAGCAATAGTTCCCAGTGTGAACCTACCCAGCAGTTCCTGCTACACCAGCGAACTCTGATTCACTTGTGATCATTCCCCACTGAACTGATTTCTCCTTCCCCAGCTGATGGAGATAAAACACAATTGGCCTCTAGGTCCCCTCGGCCTCTCCTTGCCCTGCCCCAGCCACCCATCCCTGGGCTCCTTGCAGATGGATCCGTGCCATTGCCCTGCTGAGGGGTGGGGGCCCCTGTGTCTCTTGTGTCGCTAGCCCAGCTCTCCCGGTCTTGGATTCGGGGGAAAAACATCCAGGAGACTCTCCCTGCAGGCCCCTGTATCGGCCTCGTCACTGGGGCCGGGTTGTGGGGACGGGGCGCAGTGACCGTGCCGGGATCTGTATCTCATGGCCTGTCTCCTCCTGCCTGCAGAGCCCAGCTACCCCAAACCCAACATCTCCCTGCGCCCCATTGGGGGGGTCGCCCCGGGGGGAGCCGTGACCATCCGGTGTGAGTGTCAGTGTCAGGGAGCGAGGGTCCTTCTGAGTAAAGCTGGAGACCCGGACGCACGGTGCATGACGGATCCCGTGGGGGACGTGGCTGCGTTTCCCATCCGCAGTGTGAGCCAGGGAGACGCAGGGAACTACAGCTGCCAATATAGCACCAATTGAGACCCGCCTGTCTGGTCAGAGCCCAGCGACCCTGTGGAGCTGGTGGTAGCAGGTGAGGGGCCCGGCTCCACGTCCCCGCTCCCAGCCCCACACCCAGCTGGACCCTCAGGGGGTCTTGGCCCCAATGGGACACTCAGAGCCAGGCTCTGCCCTCAGCCCTGGTCCCAGCAGAGGGGACGCCTGCAAGGGGATCAGGACGGAGTCACTGGGGTTCCCCAGCCAAGGGAGAGCAGCAGCCGCTGGAGGTTCGGGGCTAAGGGAGGGGGGATCCCTGCCCCCAGGGGGAGCTGCAGAGTGTGTTGGTAAACGATCTGCTCCGGGAAGTATTGTGGGGAAGGTCTCTGGCCTGACGGACAGGAGCTCGGACTCAAATCACAAAGGCCCTGGAATCTATAGATCTACCAGCAGAGGGCTCCTGGCTCCTGGGAGCGACCTAACACACCACCCCCTTAGTGAATGATTGGGCACAGATCGGAGCCAGGGGATCCCCGTGAAACACCCAGCACCCCCTGTGCCCTCTGCCCGTTGGCACCGAGAGATCCTTGGGTCGCACTGCGGCCTGGCTCCATCTGAAATCACCCCTGCTTGCAGTGGGGGCAGGGTGGGAATCTGAGCTCACACCTGTGTATCCCCCCCCGCCCCCGGTCAACGGAACCCTGAGGGGTGGTTCTAGAACACGGGGCCTCCATGACACCACAGGGTGTTCTAGAAGGGAGGCCACGACCCCCGGCCACGGAGAGCAGGTGAATGCACGGGGGGTGCAGCAGGGGCCTGTCCCAGGGGGATGCTCCCCCGGCTGCCCCCGCTCTGGGGACGCACAAGAGGAGTCGGGGCCCAGGGGCTGCCCAGCCGGCACCGGCCCCAGCGCTGAATTCGCTCCCCACCAGCCCGGACAGTTAAAGCCGTAACAAACGCCAGGTCGTGGGGCGAGCGGCCCAATCGCTGAGTCACTGATTCAGCCCCTTCACCCACCCCCCGCTGCTCCCCCGGGCCTGGGTGCTCGGTTTCGTCCCTTCCCCGTCCCAGCCGATGCTCGTTTTAATCCCACAGAGGGAACCGACTCAGCAGGGGCTGGTTTGCGGGGATGACGGGGGGCAGTGAATCTGGGTGGGTGGGGCCCAGACACCACAGGGAGGGGCTCATTGACATGGGGGGGAAAGGAGAAACAGCCCCACTGCCAGGCCCCCAGATCCCTGGATGCCTCCTGCCCTGCAGGTCGCTGCCTGGGAGCTGTGGGGGGATCCCAGGGCAGGGACAGGGTTTGGGGGAGCTGGGCCCTGCTGGGTGCAGAGGGGCTGGGGCAATAAGCCCCCTCCCTGGGCCCCATGATCTCCCCCCAGCAATAGGGGTGACCATTACCCAGAATTCCCTCTGCTCTTGTTTGCCCTCCTCCGACTGGGTTCTCAGATGACCCCCGACCCACACCCCATAGATGTTCTGCTGCCTCTGGCTGCTCCCTGGGCATCGCGGAGGTGTGTGTGGGGGCAGCGGGCAACGTACCAGCCTCCCCCTGCGCGTACTGCCTGGCTGTGTTTGGCAGCAGCCGAGATACCCCGGGGATGGGCTCACTGCGCAGCAGACAGGCCGGGGCAGAGGCACCTGTGTGGGTGGACAGAGGGGTCCTACGGGGACAGGGAGCTGGGGTGGTTCCCTATTTTGGGGGGGCTGGGACCCTGCGGCTCTGACTGTCACAATCCCCTGGCCAGGCCGTGGGGTGCTGGGTAGCTCGGGGGGCAGTTCACCCACCTGGGCGCCCTCTTCACCGGGGAAGCTGAGGCTTAATTCCCCCAGGGCAGCAGGATGCAGCCTTCCCTAAATGGGTCCAGTCCCGGGGAAGCCCCAGAGGGGGGATGGGCCAGACTTGCCGGACGGGGTGGGGGTTGGTGGCTCCACTCCCGGGGCAGCGCCAGCTGCCGATCTCCCTGTCCGAGCCACCGAGTGACTCTCCCCTTCCCCCCACAGCAGCCCCCCCCCCCCATGCCAACATCGCCTGCCTGGGGCTGAGCGCCGCGGTCCTGCTCATCCTGGGGTTGATCCTGGCCGAGGCCTATTACAGCCGCTCGAGGGGGGCGCCCTAGGTGAGGTGACCCCCCCTTCTGTGCCCCTTGCTCCTCTCAGGGGCTGGGCTCTGGGTGACACGGGCCCCTCTAACCCGCCATCTCTCTGCACCCCCAGGAGCCTGGATCCGGCCGTGCAGAGAAGAGAATCTCCCCGGGGGACGAGCCGCTTCCCCTTGGGGGGCTGAGACGCTGGCACAAACTCTGCCTGCCGCCAAACACCCCTGTCTTGGAGAATCCACCCCCAGACAGCTCCCGACCTCACAGCCGCACCCCAGAATCGCATCTTTGGCCCCACGGGCATCAGCCCCTCGTGAAGCCAGCTGAAGATGGGGGCGCATTGGGCTCCCCACAGAATAGCCCCTGGAGGGCGCCAGGGTCCCCCTCACTGGTCCAGCCAGGCCAGTCTGTGCCCAGGGCTGTCAGAGGGGAGCAGGGCTGTAGCAGGGCTGGCATCAGGAGGGCGCTGCCTGTGTCTGTGGGGAGCCCGTGTTACCTGCACACATTAGGGCACCCCACCTTTTCCCAGTCCCTAGGGCTCCGGGCAAAAAGCACCTACCCGTACCCAATGCGTAGGGCTCAGGGCCACCCATGCCCAATTCGTAGGGCTCAGAGCCACTCCTACCCAATTTGTAATTAACCTGGTCAATTAAAGTACCCACATCCTTTCCCAATACATAGGGCTCCGGGTGTATACTGCTTCTGCAGGTGTGCAGGGCCTTTTACCAGTGAATGAGGCTTACACAGTCATATCCTACATAACCTCTATTTATTAACAATCACCAAAACCAGACGGCACACGCTACACAGACTGTCCTCACTGCTCCCAGTAAGACAGACGAACTTTTCTTGATGGCCAGTCAGGATCAGGTCCATCTGGGGCACTCCAGTTGCTGCCCAGTGTCATTGGCAGAGCGTTGAGGTCTGGCAGCTCTGATCTCTGGGGCTGTGTCCTGGAGTTGGTTCCTAAAAAACTTCCTTTGGGACCCCAGTTTATAGAGTGAAATTTGAGTCCAGTTTAGCTGTACCTTAAGCAATCGTTATACTGAAATTTTACTAACCAATCCAAACATAGTGTAACAAAATTCTCTAACCAATCCTACCCCACCACCTTCATTAATTTACACCTGGCAAAATTAATTATGTAACAGACAGAAACAATTAAAGAACCAGACAGAGACCACACAGATAAACAATAGGGAAGTGGGGACCATAATGACAAAACAATAAAGAAATGAGGGTTTCACAACCACAACTATTGAGAAGTGATTTCTTGCCAGGCAGGATGGTGTAAAACTAAGCTTTCTTTGACCATCTTAAGATCTGTTTCTTTCTCTGGTGATAGTGGGGGCCATTAGGACGGGGTCTCCTTCTTAGCAGCCTGATATGACATTGTTTTAATGTAATGTAGATGGAATGTGAGGATGTGACTTCCTGCTTCTCCGCTAATGGCTGATGCTCGGCTGCTCTTTTAATCTGGCTGCAGACGGAGGCCTTATCCTTACACCCGGGGCACTGGGGGGCGGGGGGGGCGGGCACTCGACAGGGCCGCCCAGAGGATTCAGGGGGCCTGGGGCAAAGCAATTTCGGGGGCCCCTTCCATAATTTTTTTTTGCAATACTATAGAATACTATATTCTTGTGGGGGCCCCTGCGGGGCCCGGGGCCTGGGGCAAATTGCCCCACTTGCCCCCCCCCGGGCGGCCCTGGCACTCGATAACTAACCCCTTCCTGGCCGGATTCCCAGTGCCACCTGCTCTGCTCCCTTTCCTTAGGGCCAGGCACCCGGCATTTCACAGCCACGGTCACCCCACCCGCCTGCCACCTGCCCCTTCGCAGCCAGTCTAAACTGGCCACCCCCAGTTACGGCCTCCCCCTCGGAGACCCACCGTCTTGCCCGGTCCATCCAGGGTCGCACTGACGCACCGGGCTGGGTGCGTTTGGCCCTAGCGCCTTCCCAAATGGCGGCTGGGTAGTTAAATCCCCCAGGACCACCAGGCCTCATCGCCCAGCCCCGAGCTGGCCCCCCACATCCCGCAGAATCGCAGCCCCCACAGCGCCCCAAGACAGAGCCCCTGGCCCCTGTGTGTGGGGACGCTGCAGGCTCTGGAGCCCGCCCCCCGCCCGTGTTTAACCCTGTTCAGTGTGGGGCAGGGGCTGGGGCGTGTTCGCACCTTGGGCCCTTTATTGCATCTCCATGAACACAACAGGGCGCAGAGTGATTTAGCCACCGGCGCTTCTGGGCCCCCCCATGGTGGGTGTTTGGGGGGAACCAGATGGGGGGAGCCGGGAATTTGAGGGAAGTAGGTTGGGGTGTTGGGAGGGGGGCTGAGGGGACAGGGGCTGGATGGGGGACAGGAGTTTGAGGGCAGACAGGCTCCCCCCAGAAGGTCAGAGCTGGGGGGGGGGGGGGGGGGTTGTTGGGGGGCCGGGGGGGGGGGGGGCAGACGGTGCCGGCGGGGAGGGAGCTGCCATTGCTACCCCTCGGCAGGTTCCCCTCTCACTGCCCCCCTCCTGCTCCTGCCTCCTCAGTCCTGGGTCCCCACTTTCTTTCCCCTCAGTCTCCTGCCTCCACACCCCCCTCTGCCCCACATTCCCTGTCCCATAATGACCCCCCCATGCCTCACCTTCCCCTCCCCTCTTCCTCCTCTCTGCCTCCTGCCCCCCCCACATTCCCAGCCCCCGAGTGCCCTTTCCTGATCCCCCGTCTCTGCTCCCCACATTTTGCCATGTAGCCCCCACCCTCAGTGGGTCTGAGCTGGGTTGGGGTCAGGATTGTTTCCTGCCCAAACCCCTGCTGAGACAGGCGGGGGGGAGGGAGAGGGGACAGGGGTGCCCCCATGGCCATGGGGCAGGTTCAGTCTGAAACACACATGGGGGGACCCCACTCACCCCAATCCTCCCTCCCCCATCATTGTCCTGCCCCAGCCTCCCCTCAGCTCCTGCCCCCTCAGTCTCAGCCCCCTGCCCCCAACATTCTTCTTCCCTCCCTCCCCCTGCCCGTCCTAGAATGACCCCCACATCCCCATGTCCCCTCAGCCTCCCTCCCTGACAGGGACAGGCCGGGCGGGAGATGGGGGCTCTGGGGGAGACAGGCTGATGGGGGGTGATGGTGGGGAGGCAGGCCCATGTAGCTCCCCCCACACAGCAAAGCAGGGGGCTGGATTGTTTTCACACTAACTCGCAGTTGAGATGGGGAAGCTCCAGCGGGGGGAGGGGTTGGGGTGGAGGCAACGACCCCCCATGGCCACGGGGCGGGATCAAGAGATGGGAGTTGGGGGGGCACAGGCTGGGGGTCAGAGATGCCGGGGGGCTCGTTCCCATGCAGCCATCACCCCACTCTGACAGTCCAGGGTGGGCCAGGATTGTTCCCACCCCCAGGCTGAGGCGTCGGCCATCTTAGCCAGGGGTCAGCGAGGGCTGCAGGGGGCGGCCATGTTCACTGAGGGCAGCCAGGGGTCCCTTCCCTACAACGGGGA
>NW_020715830.1:0-9918 GCF_002925995.2 Terrapene triunguis
TTCATGGCTCATCCACACCCCTCACGGAAAGAATCCACTATCCCAGAGACTGCGTACAATGGAGATTGCTGGACCAATGGGGACTGCCTGATCCCCGGGTCGCAGCAAAGATCCTTCCAGCAAACTGGAAAAAAATATAAAAGAGAGGAAGGGACATAATCCCTGGGCTTCTCTTCCCCACAACGCAACACCTGGAGGAACATCTGGAGGACAAAGACTTTGAAGTGGGGAAGGGTGGTCCCAGGCTGGGATGGAGTCCAGTCTGTGTATTGATGTAAGGGGGCTGTTATCCCCTTACTAACATTCACTGGGGGTGTTTTGGTCGCTAGCTCCCAGTACCAAAAGGGGGAGGGTCGATGGGAAATCAGGACCCTGAGACTGACAGTCCCCAGGGGCAATGGGGAGAGGCCAACGCTCCAGGTCAGCCTGATTGACAGGCCGGGCAGGCTAATCAGGGAGTCAGGAGGCCGGGGGGGTCCCGTCCCGTGTGAGCTGGAATTGCCTGGGGCAGACAGAGTGGGGCCGAGCTAAGGAGATTGCAGGGGCCCGAGCTGAGCTGCTGGGAGCAGAGCTGCAGCCCCAAAGGCAGAGCACAGCCCAGAGAGAGCAGAGCTGCCCTGGGAGCAGAGCTGCAGCAACCAGAGCCAGAGGGGCCAGAGAAGCAGCCCAGGGAGCTAGAGGCAGAGCAGCAGAGTGGAGCTGGAGCTGGAGCTGGAGCTGGAGCTGGAGCTGGAGCAGTCCGGAGCTGGGTGCGGTAAGCAGCTGAGGAGAGTGAAGGGGACCCTGGGCAGTGGGCCCAGCGCAGGGAGACGCCTCAGCCAAGAGGCTCTGCAGGCCAGACTCGGAGGGGGATCGTAACCCCGACCGGGCAGGGGCGACGCTGGGAAGAAGGGTCCTGACACCCAGAGCCTGAGAGCGTGTGGCCACCGCCAGAGCAAGTGTCCAACCCGCAGCGTCTCTGCAGCACAGCCAGGGCCTGAGAAGGAGGCTGGGACCTACAAGGAACAGACTGAACTGCCCGGACGTGCCAGAGACACTGGTTGTGATGTTCCCGGCCACAGAGCAGGGTGACGTGTTTCCTTCAACCTTTCCCATTTTTCCTTATTCCTTTTTAAACTAATTGTTAATTAAATAAACTGTATTGCTTTAAATCATATGAAATGATCAGTGGGTCAGGGAAGCATCCGTTGCAAAGAGAGTGCCCCGGAGTGGGGACACCCTCACCCCTGTCCTAAGTGACCACGACAAGACTGGGGGTCGAGCCCCCAGGGATCCGGGGCCCAGCCTTGCCGGGGTTACGAGGACTCTGCCGCATGGGAGGGAGGAAGGGGAGCCCTCGAGGTCAGGCAGGCCTCTGGGTAAAGGGAGTGGGAGCGAGGACTCAGATCCTTTCACTAGCCAATCCCACTGGGGCGTGTATAAGCCAGGAAAGTTCCCCACAATAGTGGGACCATTCCCCCGCTTACATCTGGTAGAGAGTGGTGACACCCCCCCCCCAACCACCCCACCATGATCCCATACCCTATAGTGCAGACATACAGACCCCACTGTGACCCCTGGGCCTATAGTGCAGGTGAGCAGGCCACACCATGACCCTTGACCTCCAACATTTAACCTCAATTATGACCCCTGACACCCATAGAGAAGGAGGCGGGTGGTGGTGGTCGGGGACTCCCTCCTCAGGGGGACTGAGTCATCTATCTGCCGCCCCGAGCGGGAAAACCGAGAGGTCTGCTGTTTGCCAGGAGCTAGGATACACGATGTGACGGAGAGACTGCCGAGACTCATCAAGCCCTCGGATCGCTACCTCTTCCTGCTTCTCCACGTGGGCACCAATGATACTGCCAAGAATGACCTTGAGCGGATCACTGCAGACTACGTGGCTCTGGGAAGAAGGATAAAGGAGTTTGAGGCGCAAGTGGTGTTCTCGTTCATCCTCCCTGTGCAAGGAAAAGGCCTGGGTAGAGACCGTCGAATCGTGGAAATCAACGAATGGCTACGCAGGTGGTGTCGGAGAGAAGGCTTTGGATTCTTCGACCATGGGATGGTGTTCCAAGAAGGAGGAGTGCTAGGCAGAGACGGGCTCCACCTAACGAAGAGAGGGAAGAGCATCTTCGCCAGCAGGCTGGCTAACCTAGTGAGGAGGGCTTTAAACTAGGTTCACTGGGGGAAGGAGACCAAAGCCCTGAGGTAAGTGGGGAAATGGGATCCTGGGAGGAAGCACGAGCAGGAGAGTGCAAGAGGGGAGGACTCCTGTCTCATGCTGAGAAAGACGGATGATCAATGAGTTATCTTAAGTGCCTTTACATAAATGCAAGAAGCCTGGGAAACAAGCAGGGAGAACTGGAAGTCCTGGCACAGTCAGGGAACTATGATGCGATTGGAATAACGGAGATTTGGTGGGATAACTCACATGACTGGAGTACTGTCATGGATGGATATAAACTGTTCAGGAAGGACAGGCAGGGCAGAAAAGGTGGGGGGAGTTGTGTTGTATGTAAGAGAGGAGTATGACTGCTCAGAGCTCCAGTATGAAACTGCAGAAAAACCTGAGAGTCTCTGGATAAAGTTGAGAAGTGTGAGCAACAAGGGTGATGTTGTGGTCGGAGTCTGCTATAGACCACCAGACCAGGGGGATGAGGTGGACGAGGCTTTCTTCCGGCAACTAACAGAAGTAATTAGATCGCAGGCCCTGGTTCTCATGGGAGACTTTAATCACCCTGATATCTGCTGGGAGAGCAATACAGCGGTGCACAGACAATCCAGGAAGTTTTTGGAAAGTGTAGGGGACAATTTCCTGGTGCAAGTGCTGGAGGAACCAACTAGGGGCAGAGCTTTTCTTGACCTGCTGCTCACGAACAGGGAAGAATTAGTAGGGGAAGCAAAAGTGGATGGGAACCTGGGAGGCAGTGACCATGAGATGGTCAAGTTCAGGATCCTGACACAAGGAAGAAAGGAGAGCAGCAGAATACGGACCCTGGACTTCAGAAAAACAGACTTTGACTCCCTCAGGGAACAGATGGGCAGGATCCCCTGGGAGAATAACATGAAGGGCAAAGGGGTCCAGGAGAGCTGGCTGTATTTTAAAGAATCCTTATTGCGGTTACAGGAACAAACCATCCCAATGTGTAGAAAGAATAGTAAATATGGCAGGCGACCAGCTTGGCTAAACAGTGAAATCCTTGCTGATCTTAAACGCAAAAAAGAAGCTTACAAGAAGTGGAAGATTGGACAAATGACCAAGGAGGAGTATAAAAATATTGCTCAGGCATGCAGGAGTGAAATCAGGAAGGCCAAATCACACTTGGAGTTGCAGCTAGCAAGAGATGTTAAGAGTAACAAGAAGGGTTTCTTCAGGTATGTTAGCAACAAGAAGAAAGTCAAGGAAAATGTGGGCCCCTTACTGAATGAGGGAGGCAACCTAGTGACCGAGGATGTGGAAAAAGCTAATGTACTCAGTGATTTTTTTGCCTCTGTCTTCACGAACAAGGTCAGCTCCCAGACTGCTGCACTGGGCAGCACAGTATGGGGAGAAGGTGACCAGCCCTCTGTGGAGAAAGAAGTGGTTCAGGACTATTTAGAAAAACTGGACGAGCACAAGTCCATGGGGCCGGATGCGCTGCATCCGAGGGTGCTAAAGGAGTTGGCGGATGTGATTGCAGAGCCATTGGCCATTATCTTTGAAAACTCATGGCGATCGGGGGAGGTCCCAGATGACTGGAAAAAGACTAATGTAGTGCCCATCTTTAAAAAAGGGAAGAAGGAGGATCTGGGGAACTACAGGCCAGTCAGCCTCACCTCAGTCCCTGGAAAATCATGGAGAAGGTCCTCAAGGAATCAATTATGAAACACTTAGAGGAGAGGAAAGTGATCAGGAACAGTCAGCATGGATTCACCAAGGGGAAGTCGTGCCTGACTAACCTAATTGCCTTCTATGATGAGATAACTGGCTCTGTGGATGAGGGGAAAGCAGTGGATGTGTTATTCCTTGACTTTAGCAAAGCTTTTGATACGGTCTCCCACAGTATTCTTGACGCCAAGTTAAAGAAATATGGGCTGGATGAATGGACTGTAAAGTGGATAGAAACCTGGCTAGATCATCGGGCTCAACGGGTAGTGATCAATGGCTCCATGTCTAGTTGGCAGCCGGTATCAAGCGGAGTGCCCCAAGGGTCGGTCCTGGGGCCGGTTTTGTTTAATATCATTATTAATGATCTGGAGGATGGTGTGGACTGCACTCTCAGCAAGTTTGCAGATGACACTAAACTGGGAGGCGTGGTAGATACACTGGAGGGTAGGGATCGGATAAAGAGGGACCTAGACAAATTAGAGGATTGGGCCAAAAAAAACCTGATGAGGTTCAACAAGGACAAGTGCAGAATCCTATGCACTGCTACAGACTAGGGACCGAATGGCTAGGTAGCAGTTCTGCAGAAAATGACCTAGGGGTCACAGTGGACGAGAAGCTGGATATGAGTCAACAGTGTGCTCTTGTTGCCAAGAAGGCTAACGGCATTTTGGGCTGTATAAGTAGGGGCATTGCCAGCAGATCGAGGAACGTGATCGTTCCCCTTTATTCGACATTGGTGAGGCCTCATCTGGAATACTGTGTCCAGTTTTGGGCCCCACACTACAAGAAGGATGTGGAAAAATTGGAAAGAGTCCAGCGGAGGGCAACAAAAATGATTAGGGGTCTGGAGCACATGGCTTATGAGGAGAGGCTGAGGGAACTGGGATTGTTTAGTCTCCAGAAGAGAAAAGTGAGGGGGGATTTGATAGCTGCTTTCAACTACCTAAAGGGGGGTTCCAAAGAGGATGGAGCTCGGCTGTTCTCAGTGGTGGCAGATGACAGAACAAGGAGCAATGGTCTCAAGTTGCAGTGGGGGAGGTCTAGGTTGGATATTAGGAAACACTATTTCACTAGGAGGGTGGTGAAGCACTGGAATGCGTTACCTAGGGAGGTGGTGGAATCTCCTTCCTTGGAGGTTTTTAAGGCCCGGCTTGACAAAGCCCTGGCTGGGATGATTTAGTTGGGAATTGGTCTTGCTTTGAGCAGGGGTTTGGACTAGAACCTTCTGAGGTCCCTTCCAACCCTGATATTCTATGATTCTATTGTGACCCCCACCATGACCCCTTACCCTATAGTAGTGGTGGACAGGCCCCACTGTGACCCTTGACTTCCATTGTGACCTCTGACCCCGATAGTGACCCCCCCCCCAGACCTATTCTGCAGATGTACAGGCCCCAGCATGACCCCTGCCGGGCAGACGCCAAGCTGAGCCCA
This sequence comes from Terrapene triunguis, assembly GCF_002925995.2. Classification (NCBI taxonomy): domain Eukaryota; kingdom Metazoa; phylum Chordata; order Testudines; family Emydidae; genus Terrapene; species Terrapene triunguis. Next base: position 5,285 of record NW_020715830.1, read on the forward strand.
GGGTTCACTGATGCAGTGGTTGAAACAGGAGAAGCTGCCTGAGCCCCCATCTTTATTGGGGATCCCCCCAGGATCTGCCCCAGGATTCCCCCCAGCCTCATAATGCCCACAATCCCCGGCGCTCACCGCCCCGAGAGCTCAACGCGCTCTCCAAGGGAGGGGCTGGGTCACCATCCCAATTGCACAGATGGGGAAACTGAGGCACTGAGCAAGGAGGGGACCTGGTCACAGTCCAGAGCTGGGACTAGAACCCAGGAGTCCTGAGGCCCAGCCCAGTGCTTGGTCCACTAGGGCACAGGACCCATGCGATTGACATGCACAGCAGGGCCCAGCCCCTCCAGCAGGGGGTGACAGGGACACACACACTCTCTCTCTCTCTCTGTTACTCCTGGGGGAATTCTGTGCATCTGCGGACATGTCGAATTTATCTGTCCTGCATAATTTTGTTTTTTCCCCACATAAAATACATTCTGCCCAAGAAGCGCTGCAGTTCCGCATTGTGCCCACCAGAGGCCGCTGTGGCGCCAGACCACCCAGCAGCATGAGCACAGCCCTTTGTTCTCCACAGCGGCCCCTGGTGGGCATAAAGCGGAACTGCAGCACTTCTGGGGCAGAATATGTTTTCTGTGGGGAACAAATTTCTCATAGACTCATAGACTCATAGACTCAAAGGTCAGAAGGGACCATTATGGTCATCTAGTCTGACCTCCCGCATTATGCAGGCCACAAAAGCTGACCCACCCACTTTCCCTTAACTCAGGTGTTGAAGTCTCCAGATCGTGATTTAAAGACTTCAAGTCGCAGAGAATCCTCCAGCTTGCGACCCCTGCCCAATGCTGCGGAGGAAGGCGAAAAACCTCCAGGGCGTCTGCCAATCTACCCTGGAGGAAAATTCCTTCCCGACCCCAAATATGGCGATCAGTAGAACCCCGAGCATACAGGCAAGGTTCTCTAGCCAGACCCTCATTTTACCAGCGATGGCCGTTATTGCCTAATTGATTAGAATCACTTTATCCCATCAAACCATTCCCTCCATAAACTTATCTAGCCTAATCTTGAAGCCAGAGAGGTCTTTCGCCCCCACCATTTCCCTCGGAAGGCTGTTCCAAAATTTCACCCCTCTGACGGTTAGAAACCTTCGTCTAATTTCAAGCCTAAACTTCCCCACGGCCAGTTTATATCCATTCGTTCTTGTGTCCACATTAGTACTGAGCTGAAATAATTCCTCTCCCTCCCTGGTATTTATCCCTTTGATGTATTTAAAGAGAGCAATCATATCCCCCCTCAGCCTTCTTTTGGTTAGGCTAAACAAACCGAGCTCCTCGAGTCTCCTTTCATATGACAGGTTTTCCATTCCTCGGATCATCCTAGTGGCCCTTCTCTGTACCTGTTCCAGTTTAAATTCATCCTTTTTAAACATAGGAGACCAGAACTGCACACAGTACTCCAAATGAGGTCTCACCAGCGCCTTGTATAACGGAAGGAGCACCTCCTTGCCCCTACTAGAAATACCTCGCCTAATGCATCCCAAGATCGCATTAGCTTTTTTAACAGCCGCGTCACATTGCCGGCTCATAGTCATCCTGCGATCAACCAGGACTCCGAGGTCCTTCTCCTCCTCTGTCACTTCTAACCGATGCGTCCCCAGCTTGTAACTAAAATTCTTGTTAGTCATCCCTAAATGCATCACCTTACACTTCTCACTATTAAATCTCATCCTATTATTATTACTCCAATTTACAAGGTCATCTAAGTCTCCCTGCAGAATATCCCGATCCTTCTCCGAATTAGCAATACCTCCCAACTTTGTGTCATCCGCAAACTTTATCAGCCCACTCCTACATTCGGTTCCGAGGTCAGTAATAAATAGATTAAATAAAATCGGACCCAAAACCGAACCTTGAGGAACCCCACTGGTGACCTCCCTCCAACCTGACAGTTCCCCTTTCAGTACTACCCGCTGCAGTCTCCCCTTTAACCAGTTCTTTATCCACCTCTGGATTTTCATATCGATCCCCATCTTTTCTAGTTTAACCAATAATTCCTCATGCGGTACCGTATCAAACGCTTTACTAAAATCGAGGTATATTAGATCCACCGCATTCCCTTTATCTAGAAGGTCTGTTACTTTCTCAAAGAAGGAGATCAGGTTGGTTTGGCACGATCTGCCTTTCGTAAACCCATGTTGTAATTTGTCCCAATTACCATTCAACTCAAGGCCCTTAACTACTTTCTCCTTCAAAAATTTTTCCAAGACCTTGCATACTACAGATGTCAAACTAACAGGCCTGTAATTACCCGGGTCACTTTTTTTCCCCTTCTTGAAAATAGGAACCACGTTAGCTATTTTCCAGTCCAACGGTACCACCCCCGAGTTTACAGATTCATTAAAAATTATCGCTAAGGGGCTTGCAATTTCTTGCGCCACTTCCTTCAATATTCTAGGATGAAGATCATCCGGTCCGCCCGATTTGGTCCCGTTTAGCTGCTGAAGTTTAGCTTCCACCTCTAATACTGTAATGTCATTCCCTCCTTCTTTATTATGCTTAAGGCGAAAGTCTCTCTCTTTCTTAGTCCTGGGCTTGAAGGCCTTACAGATCTTGCAGCGCTCTTTTTGGTGTGCTTCCCCCAGGCAACGGAGACACGAGTCGTGTGGATCGCTTATCGGCATAGGCTTGCGGCACGTGGCACAAGCCTTGAAGCCTTGGGCGTGCGGCATGCCCCGCCGCCCAGGGCCGGTGTCGGGATTGACCAAACACCTCTCTGCCTGCCCCGTGCTGCAGAATTCCCCCAGGAGCAGAAGTCCATCACAGCACCTGCCCGCAGAGCCAGGTGAGGGCAGAGTGGGGCACCCAGGGCTGCTGGGGGGTCACAGACTGGGGCTCAGGAGCTAGTGGGGTGACAGCGTTGAGTCTGGGGATGGGGGCTGCAGGGTCACATGGCTGGGGATGGGGGTTGCGAGGACAGGAGCTGATGCCCCTGACTGAATGGGACAGGCTTGGGTCACCCAGGCTCTGCATGGGGGAGGCTTCCCAGCTCCCTAGCAACCCCTCCCCGCAAAACCTTCTCCCACCTACACCTACCACCCTCCAGGTTCACTCCCAGGCTCCTTCCCTCTCCCTCAGCTCCGCCGTTACCCCTGACTCCCCCAAGCCTTTGCGCTGCTTCTGACAGGTGCGGGAAATACAGTTCTGCCGTGTGACTTAAATGAATTACTCAGCGTTCTGTGTTAATATGCCTAGTGAGGAATCTTTTTTTTTTTGGTCTGTATAGTTACAGACACGCTCGCAGGCAGATATTTTGAAATAAATAACCAAAATAATTGAAACTGGCAGGATTATATTGTGGTATTTTGACAAATAAAATATGCAGAATTTCCAAATATTACATGCACAATTTTTCAATTTTTTGCACAGAATTTTTAAAATTTTTGTGCAGAATTCCCCAGTTATAAGAAGAGCAGGAACCAGGCGCTGTGTGAAACGAGGGGTTTGTTCCGGCCCCAGCCCTGTTCACTGTAGCGAGTCTCTGGCCGGAAAATCCCCCGGGTTTGGGCGTCTCCCTGCTGGCCCCGGAGATTCATAGATTCATAGATTCATAGATTCTAGGACTGGAAGGGACCTCGAGAGGTCATCGAGTCCAGTCCCCTGCCCGCATGGCAGGACCAAATACTGTCTAGACCATCCCTGATAGACATTTATCTAACCTACTCTTAAATATCTCCAGAGATGGAGATTCCACAACCTCCCTAGGCAATTTATTCCAGTGTTTAACCACCCTGACAGTTAGGAACTTTTTCCTAATGTCCAACCTAGACCTCCCTTGCTGCAGTTTAAGCCCATTGCTTCTTGTTCTATCCTTAGAGGCTAAGGTGAACAAGTTTTCTCCCTCCTCCTTATGACACCCTTTTAGATACCTGAAAACTGCTATCATGTCCCCTCTCAGTCTTCTCTTTTCCAAACTAAACAAACCCAATTCTTTCAGCCTTGCTTCATAGGTCATGTTCTCAAGACCTTTAATCATTCTTGTTGCTCTTCTCTGGACCCTTTCCAATTTCTCCACATCTTTCTTGAAATGCGGTGCCCAGAACTGGACACAATACTCCAGCTGAGGCCTAACCAGAGCAGAGTAGAGCGGAAGAATGACTTCTCGTGTCTTGCTCACAACACACCTTTTAATACATCCCAGAATCACGTTTGCTTTTTTTGCAACAGCATCACACTGTTGACTCATATTTAGCTTGTGGTCCACTATAACCCCTAGATCCCTTTCTGCCGTACTCCTTCCTAGACAGTCTCTTCCCATTTTGTATGTGTGAAACTGATTTTTTCTTCCTAAGTGGAGCACTTTGCATTTGTCTTTGTTAAACTTCATCCTGTTTAACTCAGACCATTTCTCCAATTTATCCAGATCATTTTGAATTATGACCCTGTCCTCCAAAGCAGTTGCTATCCCTCCCAGTTTGGTATCATCCGCAAACTTAATAATCGTACTTTCTATACCAATATCTAAGTCGTTAATGAAGATATTGAACAGAGCCGGTCCCAAAACAGACCCCTGCGGAACCCCACTCGTTATGCCTTTCCAGCAGGATTGGGAACCATTAATAACAACTCTCTGAGTACGGTTATCCA
>NW_020715831.1:0-11101 GCF_002925995.2 Terrapene triunguis
TTCATGGCTCATCCACACCCCTCACGGAAAGAATCCACTATCCCAGACACTGCGTACAATGGAGATTGCTGGACCAATGGGGACTGCCTGATCCCCGGGTCGCAGCAAAGATCCTTCCAGCAAACTGGAAAAAAATATAAAAGAGGAGAAGGGACATAATCCCTGGTCTTCTCTTCCCCACAACGCAACACCTGGAGGAACATCTGGAGGACAAAGACTTTGAAGTGGGGAAGGGTGGTCCCAGGCTGGGATGGAGTCCAGTCTGTGTATTGATGTAAGGGGGCTGTTATCCCCTTACTAACATTCAGTGCGGGTGTTTTGGTTGCTAGCTCCCAGTACCAAAAGGGGGAGGGTCGATGAGAAATCAGGACCCTGAGACTGACAGTCCCCAGGGGCAATGAGGAGAGGCCAACTCTCCAGGTCAGCCTGATTGACAGGCCGGGCAGGCTAATCAGGGAGTCAGGAGGCCAGGGGGGTCCCGTCCCGTGTGAGCTGGAATTGCCTGGGGCAGACAGAGTGGGGCCGAGCTAAGGAGATTGCAGGGGCCGGAGCTAAGCTGGGGAGCAGAGCTGCAGCCCCAAAGGCAGAGCACAGCCCAGAGAGAGCAGAGCTGCCCTGGGAGCAGGGCTGCAGCAACCAGAGCCAGGGGGGTCAGAGAAGCAGCCCAGGGAGCCGGAGGCAGAGCAGCAGCAGCAGAGTGGAGCTGGAGCTGGGGCTGGAGCTGGAGCTGGAGCTGGAGCCGGAGCTGGGGCTGGAGCAGTCCGGAGCTGGGTGCGGTGAGCAGCTGGGGAGAGGAGGGGGACCCTGGGCAGCAGGCCCAGCGCAGGGAGACACCTCAGCCAAGAGGCTCTGCAGGCCAGACTCGGAGGGGGATCGTAACCCCGACCGGGCAGGGGCGATGCTGGGAAAAAGGGTCCTGTCACCTAGAGCCTGAGAGCGTGTGGCCACCGCCAGAGCAAGTGTCCAACCCGCAGCGTCTCTGCAGCACAGCCAGGGCCTGAGAAGGAGGCTGGGACCTACAAGGAACAGACTGTGAACTGCCCGGATGTTCCAGAGACACTGGTTGTGATGTTCCCGTCCACAGAGCAGGGTGACGTGTTTCCTTCAACCTTTCCCATTTTTCCTTATTCCTTTTTAAATTAATTGTTAATTAAATAAACTGTATTGCTTTAAATCATATGAAATGATCAGTGGGTCAGGGAAGCATCCGGTGCAAAGAGAGTGCCCCGGAGTGGGGACACCCTCGCCCCTGTCCTAAGTGACCACGACAAGACTGGGTGTCGAGCCCCCAGGGATCCAGGGCCCAGCCTTGCCCGGGTTACGAGGACTCTGCCGCACGGGAGGGAGGAAGGGGAGCCCTCGAGGTCAGGCAGGCCTCTGGGTAAAGGGAGTGGGAGCGAGGACTCAGATCCTTTCACTAGCCAATCCCACCGGGGCGGGTATAAGCCAGGAAAGTTCCCCACAATAGTGGGACCTTTCCCCCGCTTACATCTGGTAGAGAGTGGTGACCCCCCCCCCAACCACCCCACCATGATCCCTGACCCTATAGTGCAGACATACAGACCCCACTGTGACCCCTGGGCCTATAGTGCAGGTGAGCAGGCCACACCATGACCCTTGACCTCCAACATTTTACCTCAATTATGACCCCTGACACCCATAGAGAAGGAGGAGGGTGGTGGTGGTCGGGGACTCCCTCCTCAGGGGGACTGAGTCATCTATCTGCCGCCGCGAGCGGGAAAACCGAGAGGTCTGCCGCTTGCCAGGAGCTAGGATACACGATGTGACGGAGAGACTGCCGAGACTCATCAAGCCCTCGGATCGCTACCCCTTCCTGCTTCTCCACGTGGGCACCAATGATACTGCCAAGAATGACCTTGAGCGGATCACTGCGGACTACGTGGCTCTGGGAAGAAGGAGAAATGAGTTTGAGGTGCAAGTGGTGTTCTCGTCCATCCTCCCTGTGCAAGGAAAAGGCCTGGGTAGAGACCGTCGAATCGTGGAAGTCAATGAATGGCTACGCAGGTGGTGTCGGAGAGAAGGCTTTGGATTCTTCGACCATGGGATGGTGTTCCAAGAAGGAGGAGTGCTGGGCAGGGACGGGCTCCACCTAACGAAGAGAGGGAAGAGCATCTTCGCAAGCAGGCTGGCTAACCTAGCGAGGAGGGCTTCAAACTAGGTTCACCGGGGGAAGGAGACCAAAGCCCTGAGGTAAGTGGGGAAATGGGATCCTGGGAGGAAGCACGAGCAGGAGAGCTCAAGAAGGGAGGACTCTTGTCTCATGCTGAGAAAGAGGAACGATCGATGAGTTTAGGGTTACCATCTGTCCGTATTTCCCCGGACATGTCCGGCTTTTGCGGCTCTAAATAGCCGTCCGGGAGGAATTGGTAACAAGGTTAAAATGTCCGGGGTTTTTTTCTCCCTCGCCTCCCTCCCTCCCTTCCATGCAGAGTGCGGCTGCTGATTGGGCGGCTGGGCCGACTGACCCACTCCCATTGGCCTCCAGCAGCCAGAGCCCTCCCCTGCTCCCCCCTCCCTCTGTCTGCAGCCCTGTGTAACACACAAACCGACCCACCGGGCAGCGTGTTTTGCAAACACATGGAGCCAGAATGGAAAGGGGAGTCGGGGGGCAGTCAGGGAGCGGGGGAGTGTTGGATGGGTCCTCAGCCTCCACCTGCCAGCCCCCCTCCTTGCGTCCCCCCCCCGTGAACCGCCCCCCGCCTGCCTCTCCCTTGTCTGCTGCCCCCGGGTCCCAGCGTCCCCCATCCACTAATGGGAAGACAGGCTGCCCTTACCCTGCCCTTCCACCCTAGCCCTGAGCCTCTCCAACGCCCCAAACCCCTCAGCTCCAGCCCTCATCCCCCTGCACCCTAATCCTCTGCCCCAGCCCTGAGGCCCCTCCTGCATCATGAACCCCTCATCCTCAGACCCACAGCCCTCACCCCTGCATCCCCTCCTATCCCCAAACCCCCTCCCCACACCCCCCTCCTGCCCTCAAACTCCCTCCCAAAGCCTGCACCCCCTCCCTTTGCACCGCCTCCCACCCCCAAACTCCATCCCAGAGCCTGCACCCCTCACCCCCTCCTGCACACCCACCCCCTGCCCCAGCCCGGAGCCTGCACCCAGCACCCAAACTCTATCCCAGAACCTGCACCCTGCACCCCTCCTGCACCCTAATCCCCAGCCCAGGACCTGCACCCCAGACCTCCTCTCCCCACCCAACCCCCCTCCCAGAGCCTTAGGCAGGTGTGGGGGGGGGTTCTGGGCAACACCAAAATTTCTACAACCCTGCCACCCATGTGAGTGGATAAGGGTCGGGGCAGTCAGGGGACAAGAAGCAGAGGGGGTTAGGGTTCTGAGGGGGGCAGTCAGGGGGTGGGAAGTGGGAGGGAGTGGATGGGGCGGGGCTAGGGCGGGGCTCCCCCCGTGTCCTCTTTTTTGATTGTGGAAATATGGTAACCCTAGATGAGTTATCTTAAGTGCCTTTACACAAATGCAAGAAGCCTGGGAAACAAGCAGGGAGAACTGGAAGTCCTGGCACAGTCAGGGAACTATGATGCGATTGGAATAACGGAGATTTGGTGGGATAACTCACATGACTGGAGTACTGTCATGGATGGATATACACTGTTCAGGAAGGACAAGCAGGGCAGAAAAGGTGGAGGAGTTGCGTTGTATGTAAGAGAGGAGTATGACTGCTCAGAGCTCTGGTATGAAACTGCAGAAAAACCTGAGAGTCTCTGGATAAAGTTTAGAAGTGTGAGCAACAAGGGTGATGTTGTGGTGGGAGTCTGCTATAGACCACCAGACCAGGGGGATGAGGGGACGAGGTTTTCTTCCAGCAACTAACAGAAGTTATTAGATCGCAGGCCCTGGTTCTCATGGGAGACTTTAATCACCCTGATATCTGCTGGGAAAGCAATACAGCGGTGCACAGACAATCCAGGAAGTTTTTGGAAAGTGTAGGGGACAATTTCCTGGTGCAAGTGCTGGAGGAACCAACTAGGGGCAGAGCTCTTCTAGACCTGCTGCTCACAAACAGGGAAGAATTAGTAGGGAAAGCAAAAGTGGATGGGAACCTGGGAGGCAGTGACCATGAGATGGTCGAGTTCAGGATCCTGACACAAGGAAGAAAGGAGAGCAGCAGAATATGGACCCTGGACTTCAGAAAAGCAGACTTTGACTCCCTCAGGGAACAGATGGGCAGGATCCCCTGGGAGAATAACATGAAGGGCAAAGGGGTCCAGGAGAGCTGGCTGTATTTTAAAGAATCCTTATTGCGGTTGCAGGAACAAACCATCCCGATGTGTAGAAAGAATAGTAAATATGGCAGGCGACCAGCTTGGCTTAACAGTTAAATCCTTGCTGATCTTAAACGCAAAAAAGAAGCTTACAAGAAGTGGAAGATTGGACAAATGACCAGGGAGGAGTATAAAACTATTGCTCAGGCATGCAGGAGTGAAATCAGGAAGGTCAAATCACACTTGGAGTTGCAGCTAGCAAGAGATGTTAAGAGTAACAAGAAGGGTTTCGTCAGGTATGTTAGCAACAAGAAGAAAGTCAAGGAAAGTGTGGGCCCCTTACTGAATGAGGGAGGCAACCTAGTGACCGAGGATGTGGAAAAAGCTAATGTACTCAATGCTTTTTTTGCCTCTGTCTTCACGAACAAGGTCAGCTCCCAGACTGCTGTACTGGGCAGCACAGTATGGGGAGGAGATGACCAGCCCTCTGTGGAGAAAGAAGTGGTTCAGGACTATTTAGAAAAACTGGACGAGCACAAGTCCATGGGGCCGGATGCGCTGCATCCGAGGGTGCTAAAGGAGTTGGCGGATGTGATTGCGGAGCCATTGGCCATTATCTTTGAAAACTCATGGCGATCGGGGGAGGTCCCGGATGACTGGAAAAAGACTAATGTAGTGCCCATCTTTAAAAAAGGGAAGAAGGAGGATCTGGGGAACTACAGGCCAGTCAGCCTCACCTCAGTCCCTGAAAAATCATGGAGAAGGTCCTCAAGGAATCAATTATGAAACACTTAGAGGAGAGGAAAGTGATCAGGAACAGTCAGCATGGATTCACCAAGGGGAAGTCGTGCCTGACTAACCTAATTGCCTTCTATGAGGAGATAACTCGCTCTGTGGATGAGGGGAAAGCAGTGGATGTGTTATTCCTTGACTTTAGCAAAGCTTTTGATACGGTCTCCCACAGTATTCTTGACACCAAGTTAAAGAAATATGGGCTGGATGAATGGACTGTAAAGTGGATAGAAACCTGGCTAGATCATCGGGCTCAACGGGTAGTGATCAATGGCTCCATGTCTAGTTGGCAGCCGGTATCAAGCGGAGTACCCCAAGGGTCGGTCCTGGGGCCGGTTTTGTTTAATATCATTATTAATGATCTGGAGGATGGTGTGGACTGCAGTCTCAGCAAGTTTGCAGATGACACTAAACTGGGAGGCGTGGTAGATACACTGGAGGGTAGGGATCGGATACAGAGGGAGCTAGACAAATTAGAGGATTGGGCCAAAAAAAACCTGATGAGGTTCAACAAGGACAAGTGCAGAGTCCTGCACTTAGGATGGAAGAATCCTATGCACTGCTACAGACTAGGGACTGAATGGCTAGGTAGCAGTTCTGCAGAAAAGGACCTAGGGGTCACAGTGGACGAGAAGCTGGATATGAGTCAACAGTGTGCTCTTGTTGCCAAGAAGGCTAACGGCATTTTGGGCTGTATAAGTAGGGGCATTGCCAGCAGATGGAGGAACGTGATCGTTCCCCTTTATTCGACATTGGTGAGGCCTCATCTGGAGTACTGTGTCACAAGAAGGATGTGGAAAAATTGGAAAGAGTCCAGCGGAGGGCAACAAAAATGATTAGGGGTCTGGAGCACATGGCTTATGAGGAGAGGCTGAGGGAACTGGGATTGTTTAGTCTCCAGAAGAGAAAAGTGAGGGGGGATTTGATAGCTGCTTTCAACTACCTAAAGGGGGGTTCCAAAGAGGATGGAGCTCGGCTGTTCTCAGTGGTGGCAGATGACAGAACAAGGAGCAATGGTCTCAAGTTGCAGTGGGGGAGGTCTAGGTTGGATATTAGGAAACACTATTTCACTAGGAGGGTGGTGAAGCACTGGAATGCGTTACCTAGGGAGGTGGTGGAATCTCCTTCCTTGGAGGTTTTTAAGGCCCGGCTTGACAAAGCCCTGGCTGGGATGATTTAGTTGGGAATTGGTCTTGCTTTGAGCAGGGGTTTGGACTAGAACCTTCTGAGGTCCCTTCCAACCCTGATATTCTATGATTCTATTGTGACCCCCACCATGACCCCTTACCCTATAGTAGTGGTGGACAGGCCCCACTGTGACCCTTGACTTCCATTGTGACCTCTGACCCCGATAGTGACCCCCCCCCCAGACCTATTCTGCAGATGTACAGGCCCCAGCATGACCCCTGCCGGGCAGACGCCAAGCTGAGCCCAGGGTTCACTGATGCAGTGGTTGAAACAGGAGAAGCTGCCTGAGCCCCCATCTTTATTGGGGATCCCCCCAGGATCTGCCCCAGGATTCCCCCCAGCCTCATAATGCCCACAATCCCCGGCGCTCACCGCCCCGAGAGCTCAACGCGCTCTCCAAGGGAGGGGCTGGGTCACCATCCCAATTGCACAGATGGGGAAACTGAGGCACTGAGCAAGGAGGGGACCTGGTCACAGTCCAGAGCTGGGACTAGAACCCAGGAGTCCTGAGGCCCAGCCCAGTGCTTGGTCCACTAGGGCACAGGACCCATGCGATTGACATGCACAGCAGGGCCCAGCCCCTCCAGCAGGGGGTGACAGGGACACACACACTCTCTCTCTCTCTCTGTTACTCCTGGGGGAATTCTGTGCATCTGCGGACATGTCGAATTTATCTGTCCTGCATAATTTTGTTTTTTCCCCACATAAAATACATTCTGCCCAAGAAGCGCTGCAGTTCCGCATTGTGCCCACCAGAGGCCGCTGTGGCGCCAGACCACCCAGCAGCATGAGCACAGCCCTTTGTTCTCCACAGCGGCCCCTGGTGGGCATAAAGCGGAACTGCAGCACTTCTGGGGCAGAATATGTTTTCTGTGGGGAACAAATTTCTCATAGACTCATAGACTCATAGACTCAAAGGTCAGAAGGGACCATTATGGTCATCTAGTCTGACCTCCCGCATTATGCAGGCCACAAAAGCTGACCCACCCACTTTCCCTTAACTCAGGTGTTGAAGTCTCCAGATCGTGATTTAAAGACTTCAAGTCGCAGAGAATCCTCCAGCTTGCGACCCCTGCCCAATGCTGCGGAGGAAGGCGAAAAACCTCCAGGGCGTCTGCCAATCTACCCTGGAGGAAAATTCCTTCCCGACCCCAAATATGGCGATCAGTAGAACCCCGAGCATACAGGCAAGGTTCTCTAGCCAGACCCTCATTTTACCAGCGATGGCCGTTATTGCCTAATTGATTAGAATCACTTTATCCCATCAAACCATTCCCTCCATAAACTTATCTAGCCTAATCTTGAAGCCAGAGAGGTCTTTCGCCCCCACCATTTCCCTCGGAAGGCTGTTCCAAAATTTCACCCCTCTGACGGTTAGAAACCTTCGTCTAATTTCAAGCCTAAACTTCCCCACGGCCAGTTTATATCCATTCGTTCTTGTGTCCACATTAGTACTGAGCTGAAATAATTCCTCTCCCTCCCTGGTATTTATCCCTTTGATGTATTTAAAGAGAGCAATCATATCCCCCCTCAGCCTTCTTTTGGTTAGGCTAAACAAACCGAGCTCCTCGAGTCTCCTTTCATATGACAGGTTTTCCATTCCTCGGATCATCCTAGTGGCCCTTCTCTGTACCTGTTCCAGTTTAAATTCATCCTTTTTAAACATAGGAGACCAGAACTGCACACAGTACTCCAAATGAGGTCTCACCAGCGCCTTGTATAACGGAAGGAGCACCTCCTTGCCCCTACTAGAAATACCTCGCCTAATGCATCCCAAGATCGCATTAGCTTTTTTAACAGCCGCGTCACATTGCCGGCTCATAGTCATCCTGCGATCAACCAGGACTCCGAGGTCCTTCTCCTCCTCTGTCACTTCTAACCGATGCGTCCCCAGCTTGTAACTAAAATTCTTGTTAGTCATCCCTAAATGCATCACCTTACACTTCTCACTATTAAATCTCATCCTATTATTATTACTCCAATTTACAAGGTCATCTAAGTCTCCCTGCAGAATATCCCGATCCTTCTCCGAATTAGCAATACCTCCCAACTTTGTGTCATCCGCAAACTTTATCAGCCCACTCCTACATTCGGTTCCGAGGTCAGTAATAAATAGATTAAATAAAATCGGACCCAAAACCGAACCTTGAGGAACCCCACTGGTGACCTCCCTCCAACCTGACAGTTCCCCTTTCAGTACTACCCGCTGCAGTCTCCCCTTTAACCAGTTCTTTATCCACCTCTGGATTTTCATATCGATCCCCATCTTTTCTAGTTTAACCAATAATTCCTCATGCGGTACCGTATCAAACGCTTTACTAAAATCGAGGTATATTAGATCCACCGCATTCCCTTTATCTAGAAGGTCTGTTACTTTCTCAAAGAAGGAGATCAGGTTGGTTTGGCACGATCTGCCTTTCGTAAACCCATGTTGTAATTTGTCCCAATTACCATTCAACTCAAGGCCCTTAACTACTTTCTCCTTCAAAAATTTTTCCAAGACCTTGCATACTACAGATGTCAAACTAACAGGCCTGTAATTACCCGGGTCACTTTTTTTCCCCTTCTTGAAAATAGGAACCACGTTAGCTATTTTCCAGTCCAACGGTACCACCCCCGAGTTTACAGATTCATTAAAAATTATCGCTAAGGGGCTTGCAATTTCTTGCGCCACTTCCTTCAATATTCTAGGATGAAGATCATCCGGTCCGCCCGATTTGGTCCCGTTTAGCTGCTGAAGTTTAGCTTCCACCTCTAATACTGTAATGTCATTCCCTCCTTCTTTATTATGCTTAAGGCGAAAGTCTCTCTCTTTCTTAGTCCTGGGCTTGAAGGCCTTACAGATCTTGCAGCGCTCTTTTTGGTGTGCTTCCCCCAGGCAACGGAGACACGAGTCGTGTGGATCGCTTATCGGCATAGGCTTGCGGCACGTGGCACAAGCCTTGAAGCCTTGGGCGTGCGGCATGCCCCGCCGCCCAGGGCCGGTGTCGGGATTGACCAAACACCTCTCTGCCTGCCCCGTGCTGCAGAATTCCCCCAGGAGCAGAAGTCCATCACAGCACCTGCCCGCAGAGCCAGGTGAGGGCAGAGTGGGGCACCCAGGGCTGCTGGGGGGTCACAGACTGGGGCTCAGGAGCTAGTGGGGTGACAGCGTTGAGTCTGGGGATGGGGGCTGCAGGGTCACATGGCTGGGGATGGGGGTTGCGAGGACAGGAGCTGATGCCCCTGACTGAATGGGACAGGCTTGGGTCACCCAGGCTCTGCATGGGGGAGGCTTCCCAGCTCCCTAGCAACCCCTCCCCGCAAAACCTTCTCCCACCTACACCTACCACCCTCCAGGTTCACTCCCAGGCTCCTTCCCTCTCCCTCAGCTCCGCCGTTACCCCTGACTCCCCCAAGCCTTTGCGCTGCTTCTGACAGGTGCGGGAAATACAGTTCTGCCGTGTGACTTAAATGAATTACTCAGCGTTCTGTGTTAATATGCCTAGTGAGGAATCTTTTTTTTTTTGGTCTGTATAGTTACAGACACGCTCGCAGGCAGATATTTTGAAATAAATAACCAAAATAATTGAAACTGGCAGGATTATATTGTGGTATTTTGACAAATAAAATATGCAGAATTTCCAAATATTACATGCACAATTTTTCAATTTTTTGCACAGAATTTTTAAAATTTTTGTGCAGAATTCCCCAGTTATAAGAAGAGCAGGAACCAGGCGCTGTGTGAAACGAGGGGTTTGTTCCGGCCCCAGCCCTGTTCACTGTAGCGAGTCTCTGGCCGGAAAATCCCCCGGGTTTGGGCGTCTCCCTGCTGGCCCCGGAGATTCATAGATTCATAGATTCATAGATTCTAGGACTGGAAGGGACCTCGAGAGGTCATCGAGTCCAGTCCCCTGCCCGCATGGCAGGACCAAATACTGTCTAGACCATCCCTGATAGACATTTATCTAACCTACTCTTAAATATCTCCAGAGATGGAGATTCCACAACCTCCCTAGGCAATTTATTCCAGTGTTTAACCACCCTGACAGTTAGGAACTTTTTCCTAATGTCCAACCTAGACCTCCCTTGCTGCAGTTTAAGCCCATTGCTTCTTGTTCTATCCTTAGAGGCTAAGGTGAACAAGTTTTCTCCCTCCTCCTTATGACACCCTTTTAGATACCTGAAAACTGCTATCATGTCCCCTCTCAGTCTTCTCTTTTCCAAACTAAACAAACCCAATTCTTTCAGCCTTGCTTCATAGGTCATGTTCTCAAGACCTTTAATCATTCTTGTTGCTCTTCTCTGGACCCTTTCCAATTTCTCCACATCTTTCTTGAAATGCGGTGCCCAGAACTGGACACAATACTCCAGCTGAGGCCTAACCAGAGCAGAGTAGAGCGGAAGAATGACTTCTCGTGTCTTGCTCACAACACACCTTTTAATACATCCCAGAATCACGTTTGCTTTTTTTGCAACAGCATCACACTGTTGACTCATATTTAGCTTGTGGTCCACTATAACCCCTAGATCCCTTTCTGCCGTACTCCTTCCTAGACAGTCTCTTCCCATTTTGTATGTGTGAAACTGATTTTTTCTTCCTAAGTGGAGCACTTTGCATTTGTCTTTGTTAAACTTCATCCTGTTTAACTCAGACCATTTCTCCAATTTATCCAGATCATTTTGAATTATGACCCTGTCCTCCAAAGCAGTTGCTATCCCTCCCAGTTTGGTATCATCCGCAAACTTAATAATCGTACTTTCTATACCAATATCTAAGTCGTTAATGAAGATATTGAACAGAGCCGGTCCCAAAACAGACCCCTGCGGAACCCCACTCGTTATGCCTTTCCAGCAGGATTGGGAACCATTAATAACAACTCTCTGAGTACGGTTATCCA
>NW_020715832.1:0-15329 GCF_002925995.2 Terrapene triunguis
AAATGACTGGGAATTTTCAGCTTAGAAAAGAGACGACTAAGGGGGGACATGATAGAGGTCTATAAAATCTTGACTGATGTGAAGAAAGTGAATAAGGAAATGTTATTTAATCCTTCACATAACACAAGAACTAGCAGTCATCCAATGAAATTAATAGGCAGCAGGTTTTAAAAAAACAAAAGGAAGTACTTCTTCACACAACATAAAGTCAACCCGTGGAACTCTTTGCCAGGGGATGCTGTGAAGACCAAAACTATAACAGGATTTAAAAAAAGAACTAGATAAATTCCTGGAGACTAGGTCCATCAGTGGCTATTAGCCAGGATGGGGAGGGATGCAACACCTTGCTTTGAGTGTCCCTAGCCTGTTTGCCAGAAGCTGGGAATGGGCACCAGGGGATGGATCACTTGATGATTACCTGTTCTGTTCATTCCCTCTGAAGCACCTGGCCTTGACCACTGTCGGCAGACAGGATACTGGGCTATATGGACCATTGGTCTGACCTAGTATGACCATTCTTATGTAAAAAATTAATTATAATATTAAAAATGTTTAGTACTGAAACTCCCCAACATAATGACCTCTCAAGATAGCAATGATGTGAGATAACAACCTTGGCAAATAATGCATTTTAAAAATCTTGGCCTACTAGGAAACATTTATATAAGTTTCCATTCCCAGTCACAAATCTAGCATTCTGGAGCAAAGTCACTAAAATATAGTCCAACAAACAAATGTGTATTTAACGTGCCCCTCACTTTTCCCTCCACCGCACCCCACTCACCAGTGTTGTCCTTGGTCAGTGGAGACTCAGGCTATGTCTACAGTACAAAATTAGGTCGGATTTATAGAAGCCGGTTTTATAGAAACCGGTTGTATGCAGCCGATTGTGTGTGTCCCCACATAAAATGCTCTAAGTGCATGAAGTCGGCGGACCGCGTCCACAGTACCGAGGCTAGCGTCGACTTCCGGCGCATTGCACTATGGGTACCTATCCCACAGTTCCCGGAGTCTCCGGCGCCCATTGGAATTATGGGTTGAGATCGCAATGCCCGAATGATGCAAAACAGTGCCGCGGGGGGTTCTGGGTACATTGCGTCAGGCCCCTCCCCCGCCGTCACAGCAACGGCAGACAATAGATTCGCGCCTTTTTACCTGGGTTACCTGTGCAGACAACATACCACGCCAAGCATTGAGCCCGCTCAGCTCAGCTCACCGTCACCATATCTCTTCCGGGTGCCGGCAAACGTGGGACTGCATTGCTAAACAGCAGCAGCAGCTTACTGCCTTTTGGCGGTAGACGGTGCAGCATGACTGGTAGCCTTCATCGGCGATCGGGATGCTGGTAGCTGTGGGGCTGGCAGCCGTAGGGCTGCATTGCACCAGCCCCTTGCCTTTTGGCAGTAGATGGTTTATTACGACTGGTAACCGTCCTCGTCGGACAAATTTACATGTTGCCTGAAATGCTCCTAGATTATTGTAGCCTGAGCGCCTTTACTGATCCTTCTGGCTACTGTACAGCATATATTGCTACACAGCAGCAACCCCTTGCCTTTAACCGTCCTCGTTGGACGATGATGGCTACCAGTCGTAGTATACTATTTTCTGCCAAGTATTGTCTGCTAAGCACCCAGAAAAGGCCGAGGGCGATCTGGGTGCTGGCAGACATGTGGCTGGCACACGTAGGGTTACATTGCTACCAAGCACCCAGACAATGCCGAGGGCTATCAGTCATGCTGCACTGTCGTCTTAAGATGTAAAAAATAGATTTGTTCTGTATTCATTTCCTTCCCCCCTCCCTCCGTCAAATCAACGGCCCGCTAAACCCAGGCTTTTGAGTTCAATCTTTGGGGGGGGCCATTCTGTGTGACAGTTGTTTGTATTTCTCCCTGATGCACAGCCACCTTTCTTGATTTTAATTCCCTGTACGCCATGTCGTCACTCGCCCCTCCCTCCCTCCCTTCTTCCCCTGGTCTTTAGATACTAGTTTCGCGCCTTTTTTCAGACCAGACGCCATAGCTATCACTGGGATCATGGATCCCGCTCAGATCACCGCGGCAATTATGAGCACTATGAACACCACGCGCATTGTCCTGGAGTATATGCAGAGCCTCCTGGACATGCCAAAGCAAAACCAGGACCAGCTGAGGAGGAGGCGATTGCAGCGCGGCGACGATAGTGATGAGGAAATTGACATGGACCTCTCACAAGGCACAGGCCCCAGCAATGTGGAAATCATGGTGTTACTGGGGCAGGTTCATGCCGTGGACCGCCGATTCTGGGCCCGGGAAACAAGCACAGACTGGTGGGACCGCATCGTGTTGCAGGTCTGGGACGATGCCCAGTGGCTGCGAAACTTTCGCATGCGTAAGGGCACTTTCATGGAACTTTGTGACTTGCTTTCCCCTGCCCTGAAGCGCCAGAATACCAGGATGAGAGCAGCCCTCACAGTTGAGAAGCGAGTGGCGATAGCCCTGTGGAAGCTTGCAACGCCAGACAGCTACCGGTCAGTCGGGAATCAATTTGGAGTGGGCAAATCTACTGTGGGGGCTGCTGTGATCCAAGTTGCCAGGGCAATGAGAGACCTGGTGATATCAAGGGTAGTGACTCTGGGAAACGTGCAGGCCATAGTGGATGGCTTTGCTGCAATGGGATTCCCAAACTGTGGTGGGGCGATAGACGGAACCCATATCCCTATCTTGGCACCGGCGCACCAAGCCACTGAGTACATAAACCTCAAGGGGTACTTTTCAATGCTGCTGCAAGCCCTGGTGGATCACAAGGGACGTTTCACCGACATCAACATGGGCTGGCCGGGAAGGGTACATGATGCTCGCGTCTTCAGGCACTCTCTTCTGTTTCGAAAGCTGGAGGAAGGGACTTTCTTCCCGGACCAGAAAATAACCATTGGGGATGTTGAAATGCCTATCGTTATCCTTGGGGACCCAGCCTACCCCTTAATGCCATGGCTCATGAAGCCGTACACAGGCAGCCTGGACAGGAGTCAGGACCTGTTCAACTACAGGCTGAGCAAGTGCCGAATGGTGGTGGAATGTGCATTTGGGCGTTTAAAAGCGCGCTGGCGCAGCTTACTGACTCGCTCAGACCTTAGCGAAAAGAATATCCCCATTGTTATTGCTGCTTGCTGTGCGCTCCACAATATCTGTGAGAGTAAGGGGGAGACATTTATGGCGGGGTGGGAGGTTCAGGCAAATCGCCTGGCCGCTGATTACACGCAGCCAGACACCAGGGCGGTTAGAGGAGCACAGCAGGGCACGGTGCGCATCACAGAAGCGTTGAAAACCAGTTTTGTGACTGGCCAGGCTACGGAGTGAAACTTCTGTTTGTTTCTCCTTGATGAACCCTCCGCCCCTACACCCCCCCACCCGGTTAACTCTATACTTCCCTGTAAACCAACAACCCCACCCTCCCCTACTACCCTCCCCCCTTCGAGCACCACTTGCAGAGGCAATAAAGTCATTGTTACTTCACATTCATGCATTCTTTATTAATTCAGCACACAACTAGGGGGATAATTGCAAAGGTAGGCCTGGATGGGTGGGGGAGGAGGGAAGGAAAAGGACACAGTGCACTTTAAAACTTTAAAACTTATTGCACTGGAAATCATCTAGGCTGGAGTGATTGGGTGGCCGGAGGCCCCCCCACCGTGTTCTTGGGCGTCTGGGTGAGGAGGCAATGGGACTTGGGGAGGAGGGCTGTTGGTTACAGAGGGGCTGTAGCGGCGGTCTCTGCTCCTGCTGCCTTTCCTGCAGCTCAACCATACGCAGGAGCATATCACTTTGATGCTCCAGCAGCCGGAGCATCGACTCTTGCTTTCTGAGTACAAGTTGACGCCACCTCTCCTCTTCAGCCCGCGTTTCAGCACGCAACTTCTCCTCTTGAGCACGCAACTTCTCCTCTTCAGCCCGCGATTCAGCACGCCACCTCTCCTCTCGCTCATATTGGGCTTTTTTAAAATCAGTCATTGACTGCCTCCACGCATTCTGCTGTGCTCTGTCAGCGTGGGAGGCAGTCTGTAGTTCAGTGAACATTTCATCACGCGTCCTTCGCTTCCTTCTTCGAATATTCACTAGCCTCTGTGAAGGTGAAACATTTGCAGCTGGTGGAGGAGAAGGGAGAGTTGTTTAAAAAAGATACATTTTAGAGAACAATGGGTACACTCTTTCACGTTAGATTTTGCTGTTCACATCACACAGCACATGTGCTTTCGTTACAAGGTCCCATTTTTCCTCTTATATTGAGGGCCTGCTGGTTTGGTGTGAGAGATCACTCACGCAGTGCCAGGCCACAGATTTCAGCTTGCAGGCAGCCATGGTAAGACACAGTCTTTTGGCTTTTTTAACCTTGTTAACAAGTGGGGATGCTTTAAAACAGTACTGCTCTCATTAACCATACCAAGCACCCGTTGGGTTGGCCATTTAAAATGGGTTTGCAATGTAAAAGGAGGGGCTGCGGTTTCAGGTTTAACATGCAGCACAAACCCAACTAACTCCCCTCCCCCACACACCCAATTCTCTGGGATGGTCACTTCACCCCTCCCCCCCACCGCGTGGTTAACAGCGGGGAATATTTCTGTTCAGCAGAGCCGGAAGGGGCACCTCTGAATGTCCCCTTAATAAAATTGCGCCATTTCAACCAGGTGACCGTGAATGATATCACTCTCCTGAGGATAAGAAAGAGAGATAAGGAATGGATGTTGTCTGCATGCCAGCAAACACCAGGACCATACGCTGCCATGCTTTGTTATGCAATGATTCCAGACTACGTGCTACTGGCCTGGCGTGGTAAAGTGTCCTACCGTGGCGGACGGGATAAGGCAGCCCTCCCCAGAAACCTTTTGCAAAGGCTTTGGGAGTACATGAAGGAGAGCTTTCTGGAGATGTCCCTGGAGGATTTCCGCTCCATCCCCATACACGTTAACAGACTTTTCCAGTAGCTGTACTGGCCGCGATTGCCAGGGCAAATTAATCATTAATCATTAAACACGCTTGTTTTTAAACCATGTGTAATATTTACAAAGGTACACTCACCAGAGGTCCCCTGTGTGCCCTCAGGGTCTTGGGTGAGTTCGGGGGTTACTGGTTCCAGGTCCAGGGTGACAAACATATCCTGGCTGTTGGGGTAACTGGTTTCTCCGCTTCCTTGCTGCTGTGAGCTATCTATGTTCTCTCCATCCTCATCTTCCTCGTCCGCCGAACCCGCTTCCCTGTTTCCAGTGAGGGACACATAGCACACGGTTGGGGTAGTGGTGGCTGCACCCCCTAGAATGGCATGCAGCTCCGCGTAGTAGCGGCATGTTTGCGGCTCAGCCCCGGACCTTCCGTTTGCCTCTCTGGCTTTGTGGTAGGCTTGCCTTAGCTCCTTAATTTTCACGCGGCACTGCTGTGTGTCCCTGTTATGGCCTCTGTCCTTCATGGCCTTGGAGATCTTTTCTAATGTTTTGCCATTTCGTTTACTGCTTCGGAGTTCGGCGAGCACTGCTTCATCTCCCCAGATGGCGATCAGATCCCGTACCTCCCGTTCGGTCCAGGCTGGAGCTCTTCTGCGATCCTGGGACTGGGACTCCATCACGGTTACCTGTGCTGATGAGCTCTGCATGGTCACCTGTGCTCTCCACGCTGAGCAAACAGGAAATGAAATTCAAACGTTCGCGGGGCTTTTCCTGTCTACCTGGCCAGTGCATCTGAGATGAGAGTGCTGTCCAGAGCGGTCACAATGAAGCACTGTGGGATAGCTCCCGGAGGCCAATAATGTCGAATTCCGTCCACACTAACCCAATTCCGACCCCCTAAGGCCGATTTTATCGCTAATCCCCTCGTCGAGGTGGTGTAAAGAAACCGGTTTAAAGGGCCCTTTAAGTCGAAAGAAAGGGCTTCGTAGTGTAAACGTGTCCAGGCTTAAGTCGATTTAACGCGGCTAAAGTCGACCTAACCTCGTAGTGTAGACCAGGCCTCAGAGTTCAGAAGTGCTTTCACGTGAGTTCATCTCCCAGGTGGGGGGCAAGAGGCACCTTGCTCATTCCTCCAGCTGCTCACTGTTCGCTCCGGCCATGGCTGTTCGTTGTGCCACCGTTCACTCCATCGCTCTGTTGCCAATGGCCCTGCGCAGTCACCTTCTGCTGCCACCTGCCACTGTGACCGCTGCGAGTTGGTCTCTTGAGGTTCCACCAGCTCTCAGTGATTTCAGCTGAGCTCTCAGTGGGGGAACCTCGCTGCTAGTGCAGTCTGGGCCGTCTCTTCCACAGAAACACTGTCCCCACAGCAGGACTCAGCACTTCGACCTGATTATCAGTGATTTCAGCTGCAGTGGTCACTTAACAGAACAAAAGACTATCTATGGAGCCTAACCAGCTCTGTCTTTAAACAGTGGAAGGGACAGGTCCCCACCCTCTCTCTCTCTCTCTCTCTCTCTCTCTCGATGTCCTCAATCAGCACAGGCCAAGTACAGTTCTACTGCCCTTTACTCCTACAATAAGAACAACAACATTTCATCCACCCCCCCCCTCATTCAAGTGATTTGTAACCCAACCCCAGCCAAAATCTATCACTTGGGCACACAGCTCTGTTTGCTGGGTACCTAGGTAGAGTAGGTGTGAATGTAAATACAGTCTGGTCCTGAAGCCTTTCCCCCCAGCCCCAGCTCATCACTAGCCGTCAGGGAGAGCTCATTTAGACTTCGCTTACAAATCATCATTTGAAATTACACCTCTACCCCGATACAACGCAGTCTTCGGGAGGCAAAAAAATCTTACTGCGTTATAGGTGAAACCGCGTTCTATCGAACTTGCTTTGATCCACCGGAGTGCGCAGCCCTGCTCCCCCGGAGCACTACTTTACCCCGTTATATCCGAATTCGTGTTATATTGGGTCGCGTAATATCCAGGTAGAGGTGTATTAGGTTGGCCAACATCACCGAAATGAATGCACTGACATTGTCATAAAAAACAACAGCTGTAGAAGGAAGCTAGTCTATGTTCATACTTTTCAAATCTATGACACTTTTTCAGATACACGTATTTTATCATACACTCTATATGCTTTTAAAGTGTGTATTAATGTTTCAATTTCAATTCAAATTTCCAAACAGTCACTAAATTGGCATGTAACTAGTTCACAAAACTGCGGGGGGGTGGGGGTGTTGGGGAAATTCAGGGGGGTTGTAGGGAAATCACTGCACGGAACCAGCCCCACACACAGACGGGAGAATGGAATGTCCTGCAGCCGCAGCCCCCAGCTCCCCCCAGGAGCCGCTTTGGGTGGGGGGGGGGTGTCCCCCTTCACAAGCTAAGTGGGTAGAGGCCTGGCCAGCACTTGGATGGGAGACCTGTAGTGAACAAATGAGCAGCATGGGGGGTCACAGTGGAGGGCGCTGTCCCCCCCAGGCAGTGCTGACCCCAATGCACCAGCATGATGCCAGGGGCCCCTGTGCTCCCTGCGGCTGCTTTCCCCTCACACCAGTGAGTCTTAGTGCGAATGTCACGGCCGGGGCGGGGGCTGTGGCCTTAGGAGAAGTGCTGAGAGACCCTGTCGGGGGGTGGGAGAAGTGACACCTGCCTGGGAGACGGGACAAAGGAGAGGAGGAGCAGGGGGGAGGGGGAGAAGCTGCTGGAGGGGTTTGGGTTTCAGTTTGGTGCTGGCTGGTGGAACGCAGGGAACCCCAAGGCTGGGGTCTAAGCTCCCTAAACCCCACAGAAGGACTCAATTGAGGGGTCCTGGTTGTACCTACACGCTCTGCTGTAGACTGTGTTCCTATTGTCCAATAAACCTTTCGTTTTACTGCCTGGCTGAGAGTCCCGGTGAATCTCAGGAAGAGGGGTGCAGGGCCCTGACTCCCCCACACTCCGTGACACGCCCGTCTCCCCACAGTGGACCACGTCTCTGCCCAGGTGTCATTCTACCAGCGCACGGACCAGTCCCAGTGGGAGGCCGGGGAGTTCATGTTCGAGTTTGACCAGGACGAGATCTTGCACGTGGACCTGGAGAGGAAGGGGACCGTCTGGCGCCTCCCTGAATTCAGCAAGTTCACCAGCTTCGAGGCGCAGGGCGCCCTGGACAACATCGCCGTGCTGAAGAACAATCTGGAGATCATGATCCAGAGGTCCAATTAGGGTGAGCAGACAGCAAGTGTGAAAAATCAGGACAGGGCATGGGAGGTAATAGGAGTCTATATAAGAAAAAGACACAAAAATCGGGACTGTCCCTATAAAAATCAGGACATCTGGTCACCCTAGATCCAACCGCACGTGGGCCCAGAACGGTACAGTACGGGGGACCTTCCCTACCAGGCCACCACCACTCCCAGACTCTCCCACACCTGGCTCACCAGTAGACCCCCCCCCACATGCCCAAGATGGGCCCAGTACCAGACACCCTAGAGACTGAGTCCTCCCCTCCCAGCCTCTGGAGGGCTCTGGGCAGTTCTCACCCTCCAGGCTGGGGGCCCAGGGCAGCTCCTTTGCCGAGGGCTGTTCGTGGCCCTGCCCAGCGCCAGGCCCTGCCCCCGAGGGATTCTCTCCCCTGCCCCTGGTGCCCCATGAGCCGTCAGGGCAGGGAGTTGGGCCGGCCCCAGTGACGCCCCCACAGTCCTGGGGAGAGACCCTGAGCTGGAGTGTGAGCACCAGGGACTGGCTGGCTCAGGGGGGCGGGAATGGGGCACGGGGCCTGTCCACTGTAGGGGGCACTGACTCCCATCCGGCCACAGGGCAGGGACTGGCTGGCTCAGGGGCAAGCAATGGGACCCACTAACCCCTGTCTCCCCAGTGCCCCCTGAGGTGACCGTGTTCCCCGAAGACCCCGTGGAGCTGGGGGAGCCCAACGTCCTGATCTGCTTCGTGGACAAGTTCTTCCCGCCCGCGCTCAGCGTGACGTGGCTGAAGAACGGGCAGGAGGTGACGGGGGGTGTCTCCGAGACCGACTTCTACCCGCGCCAGGACTACGCCTTCCGCAAGTTCTCCTACCTGCCCTTCCTCCCCAGCCAGGGCAACTTCTACGACTGCCGGGTGGAGCACGGGGGGCTGCCCGAGCCCTTCATGAAGCACTGGGGTAAGGCCGGGGCGCCCGGGGACCCCACTGGGCACAGGGCTGGGAGCCCGGACGCCTGGGTTCTCTCTCTGGCTCTGGGAGGAGAGTGGGGTCTGCTGGGTGTGATGAACTGGGACTGTTCTTACTGGGGTCTTTGAATGCTGACAGGGGAGTGTGGCGAGGACGGTCTGCATGGGGGGATGGGAGACTGACCAACGGAGAATACCTGAGCATGTAACATGAGAACCCAGGAAGGGGTTAGAGGCCAGGTGACACCTTTGCCCGGGAAACTGAACAAAGGCTGGAAAGAGAGTTCAGAGCGGGCTGGTGACATGGCTGGGAGGCAGATGGGGCTCTGACCTCCCAAGGGGGTTAGGGTGCCCTGGGACCCCAAGATGGACCTAACTGAGGGGGTCCTGTTGTCTGTGCCTGCAAGACCTGTCTTGGACTGTGTTCCTGTCGTCTAAATATACCTTCTGCTTTACGGGCTGGCTGAGAGTCATAGTAAATCGCAGGAAGCCGGGGGTGCAGGGCCTTGTGTCCCCCCTACACCCCGTGACACTGGGTTAGAGCAGGGGGGCTGGGAACCAGGACTCCTGGGTTCTATCCCAGTTCAGGGGGGAGGGAAGGGTGGGAACAGCCCCCCCTCACTCCATGCTCTGTCCCTCTCCCCCTGTAATGATGCTGGTTCTGGCGGGACCCAACGGAGAGTGCCAATTCAGGACAAATTGCTAAAACAGGGCAGTTACAGCCCAAGGCTGGGGGTTTTTCCAACTCTAAGGCAAACCAAACCAGCCAGACTAAGAGGACTTTGGTCTCACCCCACTGGCTAACCACAAGTCACACAATCAATTCCCTTAGACACTCCAGTTTCCCAGTATCACCACCAGTGCCACTTGTTATGGGGACGAATGGTTATGAAAACCAATACCCCAGGAAAAGAAAAAAGGTTCTCTCGATCCCAAAGGACCAAGTCCCAGACCCAGGTCAATATACAAACCAGATCTTACCCACAAATCACGCTGTTGCCAACCCTTTAGAATCTAAAATCTAAAGGTTTATTCATAAAAGGAAAAAGATAGAGATGAGAGTTAGAATTGGTTAAATGGAATCAATTACATACAGTAATGGCAGAGTTCTTGGTTCAGGCTTGTAGCAGTGATGGAATAAACTGCAGGTTCAAATCAAGTCTCTGGAACATCCCCAGCTGGGATGGGTCATCAGTCCTTTGTTCAGAGCTTCAGTTTGTAGCAAAGTCCCTCCAGAGGTATGAAGCAGGATTGAAGACAAAATGGAGAAGATGCAGCTGCCTTCTATAGTCTCTTGTCATGTGGTCTCTCTTCCTTTTTCCCAAAGACAAGCATTCGGGCACATGGCCTGGAGAAACCTCAGAGTTCTGTCCATGGGCCTGTCCCTGCCTTGCTGAGTCACCAGGTGTATCTGCTTCTCTCAATGCGTCAGTTGTAGCTGATGGTCCTTAATGGGCCACCAAGCAGGCTAGGCAGAGCTGACACCAACTTGTCTGGGAAGTTTCCCAGAAGCATAGCACAAGTTTGAAATACAGACAGTATAGAGCCAATGTTCATAACTTCAACGACAAGATTGATACACACATACAGACAGCATAATTATAACCAGCAAACCATAACCTTGTCTTAGACACTTCATTTGACCCCCTTTATACAAGATTTGGTGCCACTACAGGACCTTGGTTGCAACCATGTTCTATACGGTCCCAGATTATGTCAATAATGTCAAACCCCCTCTCTCCTTGCCCTGTCCTTCTCCCCCTCTCTCCAGAAGCCCAGGTGCCCACCCCGTCCCCGAGACCACAGAGACCCTGGTGTGCGCCCTGGGCCTGGCCGTGGGCATCAATCGGCATCATCGCGGGCACCATCCTCATCATCAAGGGCATGAAGATGAACGCCGCCCGCAACCCGCAGGGCCCCTTGTGAGTAGCCGCTGCCCGGGGAGGGCCCCCGCTGCACCCGCAGCCCCTGGGCCCAGACAGCACCCCCTGGGAGACCCCCCCCACCCACTGTGCCCCCCCCAGCCAGCCACAGCCCCTGGGGGTGCTGGGGAACGGCCCTGATCCCTGCCAGCCTCGTGTTGGGGCTCAAGGCTCCTGGTAACTGACCCTCTTTGCCTTTCAGATAAGCACGGGGAGGAGCCAGGGCCCCCGAATCTCCCAGGTGCCTTTGTGAGACCCACTGCACTGCTCCCCCCCCAGCTCTGCCCCCAGCGTCCCTGCTCCGTGCCCGTTGGTGCCAGCTGCTGTACCCAGGAGGGAGCCCCCCAGCCCCATAACCGTGACACCGCTAGAGACTCACTGGGGAGCCACCCCCTGCTCTAACCCACCCGGGGAGCCAATTTTTGGGGAGCAGGGAGCGTGTCAGTCTCCCAGACAAAGCAGAACAGGAGCCAGCGTCTGGGAGCTGACGTGAGATGACTCAGACTAGAAACCAGGGTCACGTTTTTCACTGGGGGGGGGGGGGACCCGAACCGCTGCAACAGCTGGGCCGGTGGGAGCACGTTGGTCTCCAAACAGCCACGGCCCTGAGACTGGATCTGCACAAACAGACCGTGCGTGGGGGGAGCCCCATTGAGTTCTGCAGGGGGGCAGGAGTCCACTCACCGACAGCCCCCAGCAGGGTCCAGGCTTTGGGTTAAAAAGGCGTTTTAAGAACAGTGCGAGAATCGCTGGAACGTGCAAACCCCGAGCTGGACGGAGATCAGAGCCCAGTCAGTACAGAGGCTGGGAAACAGGAAGTAAACGGCAAAGAAAAAACGGTGACTCACCTCTCGTAACTGTGGTTCTTCGAGATGTGTTGCTCACGTCCATTCCAACCAGGTGTGTGCGCGGTCGTCGGAGAGTTTCCCTAGCAACTCCCGGCAGGTCGGCTGTGGAGCCCCTGGGAGCGGCACCTTCAGGGCGCTCAATATACGACCCTGCCGACCCGGCTCCCCCCAGTCCCTTCCTGCCGGCTGCTCCGACAGAGGGGAAGGGGGCGGGTGTGGAATGGACGTGAGCAACACATCTCAGAGAACAAGTTACGAGAGGTGAGGAACCGTTTTTATTTTCTTTGAGTGATCGCTCACGTTGATTCCAGTTAGGCGACTCCCAAGCCTGACGCAGGCGGTGGGGTCGGAGTGAAGGAAACGCAGATTGCAGCACCGCTCTGCTGAAAGCCACGTCGTTCCTGGCGTGCCGGACGATGGCGCAGTGCGAGGTGAAGCTATGCACCGAGGACCATGTCGCTGCCCTGCAGATTTCCTGGATCGGGACCCGGGCCAGGAACGCCGCTGACGAGGCCTGGGCCCCGGTGGAGTGTGCGGTGAGAGCTGGGGTCGGCACCCCGTCAAGCTCACAGCAAGTGCGGATGCAGGACGTGATCCAGGAGGATATTCTCTGAGAGGAGACCGGGAGGCCCTTCATCTGGTCCACCCCCACTACGAAGAGCTGGGTCGATTTCCTGAACGGCTCGGTGCGCTCGATGTAGAAAGCCAGGGCCCTGCGGACATTGAGGGAATGCAGCCGCTGCTCCCGGGGACTGGCGTGAGGTTTCGGGTAAAAGACGGGCAGGAAAATGTCCTGGCTGGTATGGAAGTTCGTCAGCACCTTGGGGACAAAGGCCGGGTGCGGTCTGAGCCGCACCTTATCCCCGTGGAAAACCGTGTAGGGCAGTTCTGAGGTGAAGGCCTTCAGCTCGGAGACGCGTCTCGTCGACGTAATGGCGACCAGGAAAGCCGCCTTCCAGGAGAGAGACAGGAGGTAGCATGTGGCCAGCGGTTCGAACAGGGGCCCCAGGAGCCTCAAAAGGACCAGGTTGAGGTCCCCGGCAGGGACAGGCTGATGGATCTGAGACTGTCCAAGCACTTGAGAAAGCGACCATCGGGTTGGTGAAGACAGAGCGGCCAGACGCGTCCGGGTGGAAGGCCAAGATGGCAGCGAGGTGGAGGACGCCGCCAGGCCTTGCTGTTTC
The DNA here is from genome assembly GCF_002925995.2 of Terrapene triunguis. Lineage (NCBI taxonomy): Eukaryota > Metazoa > Chordata > Testudines > Emydidae > Terrapene > Terrapene triunguis. Next base: position 13,025 of record NW_020715832.1, read on the forward strand.
AGGTGCAGGAGGTACTCCAAAATGAGGGGCACTGGCACCTGGGGGGGGGGCGGCGCTGGTCACCCCAACACAAAAACCTTCTCCACTTCACCAGATACGTGGCTCTAGTGGGGGGCTTCCTGCTCCCAGCAGGACCTGCCTCACGGGGTCCGAACACAGCAGCTCTGTGGGGTTCAGCCATGCAGCTTCCAGGCCGTGAGGTGGAGGGACCGCAGGTCGGGATGGCAGAGGTGACCGTGGTCCTGAGCGAGAGGTCGGGGAGGAGAGGCAGCGTGACCGGTACGTCCACCGACAGCTCCAGCAGCGTGGTGTACCAGTGCCGGCGAGGCCACGCCGGAGCTACCAGAATCACCCTTGCCCCGTCCCTGCGGACCTTGGCCAGGACCTTGTGCACGAGGGGGAACAGAGGGAAGGCGTAAAGCAAGCGACCCGTCCAGCGAAGCATCAACACGTCAGTGAGGGAGCCTGGGCCAGCGTAAAACAGGAGGTTTATTGAGCGTCTGAACCCAGCACAGGAAACTCTGAGCGCCTCAGGCCTGGCCTCCCTCAGCCCAGCACATCCCAGTCTCTCTGCATCCAGGGGGGCTCTGCCTGCTCCCCCTCTCCATCCCCAAGCCCTCCTGCTTCCCAGCTGGGCATCTGAGATCCCCGGCCCCAGGCCCCGCCTCTGTCCATTGTCTTCTCTCCAGGGAAACAGGGTCGCCTGGGCCCCCTCTCCTCGCTTCTGTGTGGAACCGGCTGCAACTCCTGAGCTGGGTCCTCAGGTCACCGGTTGCTGGGGTATCCATCCTCCAGGCCATCAGCTGGGGTCCCAAGTCCCCTCTCCGGTCCTCTATAACAACAAACTCCCTCTCCCCTCACCTCGTTAAACCAGTAACCCCCAGGAAAACTGAGTCCCACTCCCTCCGCCTGCAAACCATTGAAAACTCCACAGAAAACAAGAAAACCCCCCACTTCGTCACAGGGTGACACCTGCAGAGGCACAGCAGCACCAGGGGCCTCATGCTCTCAACCAGAGAGATGCTTGGGAGACTCCTGGCAAAATCACTTCACCCCTCCGTAAGCAACTACTCAACTCCAGGGCAAGCGGTCTTTGCCAGGGGACTAGCTCTGACAATTCCCTGGGGGGCCAGATGCCAGGGGGGTCTCCCTGTCAGAATGCCCTGAGCTGACACGTCAGGGTCATGTCGCTGTCAGCTCATCCGTCATGGGCAGGAGGCCTGTGTGGGGGATTCCCCAGGCTGTGGGGACACTCTCAGATGCCAAGGATAAAGGGACAGGAATCACAGTGCCTCTGATTAGCCAGGAGTAATTCCCAGGAGGACAGGGTGGGGGTCACTCCCCCTTTCCCACCCAGGGGACACGTGTGGCACAGAGGGGTCCATCTCTTCCAGTGCTGCACCACCCCACAGAGCCGTGTCGCCAACACATGACCCTGCCCCACTCCCTCTGTCTGGAGAGAGCCAGAAGCAAGATGCTCCCATCCTTTGCTCAGCAATGGAGGAGGGAGTCACTGGTTCGGTCGTCGCACCAGGCGAGCGACTGCGCTGGCAGAGCAGTGGACGCTGCCGGGGAGAAACCCCCAATCCCAGGCACATGGCGCGCGGGCGACCCACGGCGGGCGACCCACAAGGACAGCACGTGACTGCCCAGGTTTAGCATAAAGGCTCCAGTGAGCGGCAAACCAACGTGTTCTAACGGTTAGGAACGAAATGGAATCAACGTGTCCCAATCCCCAGCCCCATGGCCAGCCAGTGCCCCCGTCCCAGGGCTGGAGTGGAGCCAGCGCTCACTGGGGGGGAAAGGCCCCATGTGCCAGTGCCCCCCACCCTGGGCTGTACAGACCCCGGCTAAGAGCAGGGCTGTGTTGTGCTGGGCGCTGCCCACACCCAGGGGCTCTGCCGCAGGAGCCTGAGGACAAGACAAAGGTGGGATCGGCCCCCCCACAGTACAGCTGGGAACGGAGCCGCAGAGAGGGGGGGGGGATTTACCCCACTGCACAGCCCTGGCTCCCAGCCACCCCTGCTCAGTGCTGCCCCCTCTTTGCACAAAGCCCAGCGGATAGTCAGCGCCCTGGGAATGGCTGTAGAAAATCCTGGGCTGCCATGGTAAGAACACGCTTGCAGACACCCCGCGACTGTTCTTAGTTACTGCAACTTTCCTCCCCTCGGGTGCTGCTGCCAGGCCAGGCCTGGTCTGCACCAAATTCACTCTGAGCAACCAGCTCCACCAGCCGGAGCCCTCTGCCGGCAGCACCGGGATCCCAAGGGAAAAGGAGCCTGTACCGAGCTGGGCTGGGGCTGGA
>NW_020715833.1:0-15276 GCF_002925995.2 Terrapene triunguis
AAATGACTGGGAATTTTCAGCTTAGAAAAGAGACGACTAAGGGGGGATATGATAGAGGTCTATAAAATCTTGACTGCTGTGAAGAAAGTGAATAAGGAAATGTTATTTAATCCTTCACATAACACAAGAACTAGCAGTCACCCAATGAAATTAATAGGCAGCAGGTTTTAAAAAAACAAAAGGAAGTACTTCTTCACACAACATAAAGTCAACCCGTGGAACTCTTTGCCAGGGGATGCTGTGAAGACCAAAACCATAACAGGATTTAAAAAAGAACTAGATAAATTCCTGGAGACTAGGTCCATCAGTGGCTATTAGCCAGGATGGGGAGGGATGCAACACCATGCTCTGAGTGTCCCTAGCCTGTTTGCCAGAAGCTGGGAATGGGCACCAGGGGATGGATCACTTGATGATTACCTGTTCTGTTCATTCCCTCTGAAGCACCTGGCCTTGACCACTGTCGGCAGACAGGATACTGGGCTATATGGACCATTGGTCTGACCTAGTATGACCATTCTTATGTAAAAAATTAATTATAATATTAAAAATGTTTAGTACTGAAACTCCCCAACATAATGACCTCTCAAGATAGCAATGATGTGAGATAACAACCTTGGCAAATAATGCATTTTAAAAATCTTGGCCTACTAGGAAACATTTATATAAGTTTCCATTCCCAGTCACAAATCTAGCATTCTGGAGCAAAGTCACTAAAATATAGTCCAACAAACAAATGTGTATTTAACGTGCCCCTCACTTTTCCCTCCACCGCACCCCACTCACCAGTGTTGTCCTTGGTCAGTGGAGACTCAGGCTATGTCTACAGTACAAAATTAGGTCGGATTTATAGAAGCCGGTTTTATAGAAACCGGTTGTATGCAGCCGATTGTGTGTGTCCCCACATAAAATGCTCTAAGTGCATGAAGTCGGCGGACCGCGTCCACAGTACCGAGGCTAGCGTCGACTTCCGGCGCATTGCACTATGGTACCTATCCCACAGTTCCCGGAGTCTCCGGCGCCCATTGGAATTATGGGTTGAGATCGCAATGCCCGAATGATGCAAAACAGTGCCGCGGGGGGTTCTGGGTACATTGCGTCAGGCCCCTCCCCCGCCGTCACAGCAACGGCAGACAATAGATTCGCGCCTTTTTACCTGGGTTACCTGTGCAGACAACATACCACGCCAAGCATTGAGCCCGCTCAGCTCAGCTCACCGTCACCATATCTCTTCCGGGTGCCGGCAAACGTGGGACTGCATTGCTAAACAGCAGCAGCAGCTTACTGCCTTTTGGCGGTAGACGGTGCAGCATGACTGGTAGCCTTCATCGGCGATCGGGATGCTGGTAGCTGTGGGGCTGGCAGCCGTAGGGCTGCATTGCACCAGCCCCTTGCCTTTTGGCAGTAGATGGTTTATTACGACTGGTAACCGTCCTCGTCGGACAAATTTACATGTTGCCTGAAATGCTCCTAGATTATTGTAGCCTGAGCGCCTTTACTGATCCTTCTGGCTACTGTACAGCATATATTGCTACACAGCAGCAACCCCTTGCCTTTAACCGTCCTCGTTGGACGATGATGGCTACCAGTCGTAGTATACTATTTTCTGCCAAGTATTGTCTGCTAAGCACCCAGAAAAGGCCGAGGGCGATCTGGGTGCTGGCAGACATGTGGCTGGCACACGTAGGGTTACATTGCTACCAAGCACCCAGACAATGCCGAGGGCTATCAGTCATGCTGCACTGTCGTCTTAAGATGTAAAAAATAGATTTGTTCTGTATTCATTTCCTTCCCCCCTCCCTCCGTCAAATCAACGGCCCGCTAAACCCAGGCTTTTGAGTTCAATCTTTGGGGGGGGCCATTCTGTGTGACAGTTGTTTGTATTTCTCCCTGATGCACAGCCACCTTTCTTGATTTTAATTCCCTGTACGCCATGTCGTCACTCGCCCCTCCCTCCCTCCCTTCTTCCCCTGGTCTTTAGATACTAGTTTCGCGCCTTTTTTCAGACCAGACGCCATAGCTATCACTGGGATCATGGATCCCGCTCAGATCACCGCGGCAATTATGAGCACTATGAACACCACGCGCATTGTCCTGGAGTATATGCAGAGCCTCCTGGACATGCCAAAGCAAAACCAGGACCAGCTGAGGAGGAGGCGATTGCAGCGCGGCGACGATAGTGATGAGGAAATTGACATGGACCTCTCACAAGGCACAGGCCCCAGCAATGTGGAAATCATGGTGTTACTGGGGCAGGTTCATGCCGTGGACCGCCGATTCTGGGCCCGGGAAACAAGCACAGACTGGTGGGACCGCATCGTGTTGCAGGTCTGGGACGATGCCCAGTGGCTGCGAAACTTTCGCATGCGTAAGGGCACTTTCATGGAACTTTGTGACTTGCTTTCCCCTGCCCTGAAGCGCCAGAATACCAGGATGAGAGCAGCCCTCACAGTTGAGAAGCGAGTGGCGATAGCCCTGTGGAAGCTTGCAACGCCAGACAGCTACCGGTCAGTCGGGAATCAATTTGGAGTGGGCAAATCTACTGTGGGGGCTGCTGTGATCCAAGTTGCCAGGGCAATGAGAGACCTGGTGATATCAAGGGTAGTGACTCTGGGAAACGTGCAGGCCATAGTGGATGGCTTTGCTGCAATGGGATTCCCAAACTGTGGTGGGGCGATAGACGGAACCCATATCCCTATCTTGGCACCGGCGCACCAAGCCACTGAGTACATAAACCTCAAGGGGTACTTTTCAATGCTGCTGCAAGCCCTGGTGGATCACAAGGGACGTTTCACCGACATCAACATGGGCTGGCCGGGAAGGGTACATGATGCTCGCGTCTTCAGGCACTCTCTTCTGTTTCGAAAGCTGGAGGAAGGGACTTTCTTCCCGGACCAGAAAATAACCATTGGGGATGTTGAAATGCCTATCGTTATCCTTGGGGACCCAGCCTACCCCTTAATGCCATGGCTCATGAAGCCGTACACAGGCAGCCTGGACAGGAGTCAGGACCTGTTCAACTACAGGCTGAGCAAGTGCCGAATGGTGGTGGAATGTGCATTTGGGCGTTTAAAAGCGCGCTGGCGCAGCTTACTGACTCGCTCAGACCTTAGCGAAAAGAATATCCCCATTGTTATTGCTGCTTGCTGTGCGCTCCACAATATCTGTGAGAGTAAGGGGGAGACATTTATGGCGGGGTGGGAGGTTCAGGCAAATCGCCTGGCCGCTGATTACACGCAGCCAGACACCAGGGCGGTTAGAGGAGCACAGCAGGGCACGGTGCGCATCACAGAAGCGTTGAAAACCAGTTTTGTGACTGGCCAGGCTACGGAGTGAAACTTCTGTTTGTTTCTCCTTGATGAACCCTCCGCCCCTACACCCCCCCACCCGGTTAACTCTATACTTCCCTGTAAACCAACAACCCCACCCTCCCCTACTACCCTCCCCCCTTCGAGCACCACTTGCAGAGGCAATAAAGTCATTGTTACTTCACATTCATGCATTCTTTATTAATTCAGCACACAACTAGGGGGATAATTGCAAAGGTAGGCCTGGATGGGTGGGGGAGGAGGGAAGGAAAAGGACACAGTGCACTTTAAAACTTTAAAACTTATTGCACTGGAAATCATCTAGGCTGGAGTGATTGGGTGGCCGGAGGCCCCCCCACCGTGTTCTTGGGCGTCTGGGTGAGGAGGCAATGGGACTTGGGGAGGAGGGCTGTTGGTTACAGAGGGGCTGTAGCGGCGGTCTCTGCTCCTGCTGCCTTTCCTGCAGCTCAACCATACGCAGGAGCATATCACTTTGATGCTCCAGCAGCCGGAGCATCGACTCTTGCTTTCTGATTACAAGTTGACGCCACCTCTCCTCTTCAGCCCGCGTTTCAGCACGCAACTTCTCCTCTTCAGCCCGCGATTCAGCACGCCACCTCTCCTCTCGCTCATATTGGGCTTTTTTAAAATCAGTCATTGACTGCCTCCACGCATTCTGCTGTGCTCTGTCAGCGTGGGAGGCAGTCTGTAGTTCAGTGAACATTTCATCACGCGTCCTTCGCTTCCTTCTTCGAATATTCACTAGCCTCTGTGAAGGTGAAACATTTGCAGCTGGTGGAGGAGAAGGGAGAGTTGTTTAAAAAAGATACATTTTAGAGAACAATGGGTACACTCTTTCACGTTAGATTTTGCTGTTCACATCACACAGCACATGTGCTTTCGTTACAAGGTCCCATTTTTCCTCTTATATTGAGGGCCTGCTGGTTTGGTGTGAGAGATCACTCACGCAGTGCCAGGCCACAGATTTCAGCTTGCAGGCAGCCATGGTAAGACACAGTCTTTTGGCTTTTTTAACCTTGTTAACAAGTGGGGATGCTTTAAAACAGTACTGCTCTCATTAACCATACCAAGCACCCGTTGGGTTGGCCATTTAAAATGGGTTTGCAATGTAAAAGGAGGGGCTGCGGTTTCAGGTTTAACATGCAGCACAAACCCAACTAACTCCCCTCCCCCACACACCCAATTCTCTGGGATGGTCACTTCACCCCTCCCCCCCACCGCGTGGTTAACAGCGGGGAATATTTCTGTTCAGCAGAGCCGGAAGGGGCACCTCTGAATGTCCCCTTAATAAAATTGCGCCATTTCAACCAGGTGACCGTGAATGATATCACTCTCCTGAGGATAAGAAAGAGAGATAAGGAATGGATGTTGTCTGCATGCCAGCAAACACCAGGACCATACGCTGCCATGCTTTGTTATGCAATGATTCCAGACTACGTGCTACTGGCCTGGCGTGGTAAAGTGTCCTACCGTGGCGGACGGGATAAGGCAGCCCTCCCCAGAAACCTTTTGCAAAGGCTTTGGGAGTACATGAAGGAGAGCTTTCTGGAGATGTCCCTGGAGGATTTCCGCTCCATCCCCATACACGTTAACAGACTTTTCCAGTAGCTGTACTGGCCGCGATTGCCAGGGCAAATTAATCATTAATCATTAAACACGCTTGTTTTTAAACCATGTGTAATATTTACAAAGGTACACTCACCAGAGGTCCCCTGTGTGCCCTCAGGGTCTTGGGTGAGTTCGGGGGTTACTGGTTCCAGGTCCAGGGTGACAAACATATCCTGGCTGTTGGGGTAACTGGTTTCTCCGCTTCCTTGCTGCTGTGAGCTATCTATGTTCTCTCCATCCTCATCTTCCTCGTCCGCCGAACCCGCTTCCCTGTTTCCAGTGAGGGACACATAGCACACGGTTGGGGTAGTGGTGGCTGCACCCCCTAGAATGGCATGCAGCTCCGCGTAGTAGCGGCATGTTTGCGGCTCAGCCCCGGACCTTCCGTTTGCCTCTCTGGCTTTGTGGTAGGCTTGCCTTAGCTCCTTAATTTTCACGCGGCACTGCTGTGTGTCCCTGTTATGGCCTCTGTCCTTCATGGCCTTGGAGATCTTTTCTAATGTTTTGCCATTTCGTTTACTGCTTCGGAGTTCGGCGAGCACTGCTTCATCTCCCCAGATGGCGATCAGATCCCGTACCTCCCGTTCGGTCCAGGCTGGAGCTCTTCTGCGATCCTGGGACTGGGACTCCATCACGGTTACCTGTGCTGATGAGCTCTGCATGGTCACCTGTGCTCTCCACGCTGAGCAAACAGGAAATGAAATTCAAACGTTCGCGGGGCTTTTCCTGTCTACCTGGCCAGTGCATCTGAGATGAGAGTGCTGTCCAGAGCGGTCACAATGAAGCACTGTGGGATAGCTCCCGGAGGCCAATAATGTCGAATTCCGTCCACACTAACCCAATTCCGACCCCCTAAGGCCGATTTTATCGCTAATCCCCTCGTCGAGGTGGTGTAAAGAAACCGGTTTAAAGGGCCCTTTAAGTCGAAAGAAAGGGCTTCGTAGTGTAAACGTGTCCAGGCTTAAGTCGATTTAACGCGGCTAAAGTCGACCTAACCTCGTAGTGTAGACCAGGCCTCAGAGTTCAGAAGTGCTTTCACGTGAGTTCATCTCCCAGGTGGGGGGCAAGAGGCACCTTGCTCATTCCTCCAGCTGCTCACTGTTCGCTCCGGCCATGGCTGTTCGTTGTGCCACCGTTCACTCCATCGCTCTGTTGCCAATGGCCCTGCGCAGTCACCTTCTGCTGCCACCTGCCACTGTGACCGCTGCGAGTTGGTCTCTTGAGGTTCCACCAGCTCTCAGTGATTTCAGCTGAGCTCTCAGTGGGGGAACCTCGCTGCTAGTGCAGTCTGGGCCGTCTCTTCCACAGAAACACTGTCCCCACAGCAGGACTCAGCACTTCGACCTGATTATCAGTGATTTCAGCTGCAGTGGTCACTTAACAGAACAAAAGACTATCTATGGAGCCTAACCAGCTCTGTCTTTAAACAGTGGAAGGGACAGGTCCCCACCCTCTCTCTCTCTCTCTCTCTCTCTCTCTCTCTATGTCCTCACTCAGCACAGGCCAAGTACAGTTCTACTGCCCTTTACTCCTACAATAAGAACAACAACATTTCATCCACCCCCCCCCTCATTCAAGTGATTTGTAACCCAACCCCAGCCAAAATCTATCACTTGGGCACACAGCTCTGTTTGCTGGGTACCTAGGTAGAGTAGGTGTGAATGTAAATACAGTCTGGTCCTGAAGCCTTTCCCCCCAGCCCCAGCTCATCACTAGCCGTCAGGGAGAGCTCATTTAGACTTCGCTTACAAATCATCATTTGAAATTACACCTCTACCCCGATACAACGCAGTCTTCGGGAGGCAAAAAAATCTTACTGCGTTATAGGTGAAACCGCGTTCTATCGAACTTGCTTTGATCCACCGGAGTGCGCAGCCCTGCTCCCCCGGAGCACTACTTTACCCCGTTATATCCGAATTCGTGTTATATTGGGTCGCGTAATATCCAGGTAGAGGTGTATTAGGTTGGCCAACATCACCGAAATGAATGCACTGACATTGTCATAAAAAACAACAGCTGTAGAAGGAAGCTAGTCTATGTTCATACTTTTCAAATCTATGACACTTTTTCAGATACACGTATTTTATCATACACTCTATATGCTTTTAAAGTGTGTATTAATGTTTCAATTTCAATTCAAATTTCCAAACAGTCACTAAATTGGCATGTAACTAGTTCACAAAACTGCGGGGGGGTGGGGGTGTTGGGGAAATTCAGGGGGGTTGTAGGGAAATCACTGCACGGAACCAGCCCCACACACAGACGGGAGAATGGAATGTCCTGCAGCCGCAGCCCCCAGCTCCCCCCAGGAGCCGCTTTGGGTGGGGGGGGGGTGTCCCCCTTCACAAGCTAAGTGGGTAGAGGCCTGGCCAGCACTTGGATGGGAGACCTGTAGTGAACAAATGAGCAGCATGGGGGGTCACAGTGGAGGGCGCTGTCCCCCCCAGGCAGTGCTGACCCCAATGCACCAGCATGATGCCAGGGGCCCCTGTGCTCCCTGCGGCTGCTTTCCCCTCACACCAGTGAGTCTTAGTGCGAATGTCACGGCCGGGGCGGGGGCTGTGGCCTTAGGAGAAGTGCTGAGAGACCCTGTCGGGGGGTGGGAGAAGTGACACCTGCCTGGGAGACGGGACAAAGGAGAGGAGGAGCAGGGGGGAGGGGGAGAAGCTGCTGGAGGGGTTTGGGTTTCAGTTTGGTGCTGGCTGGTGGAACGCAGGGAACCCCAAGGCTGGGGTCTAAGCTCCCTAAACCCCACAGAAGGACTCAATTGAGGGGTCCTGGTTGTACCTACACGCTCTGCTGTAGACTGTGTTCCTATTGTCCAATAAACCTTTCGTTTTACTGCCTGGCTGAGAGTCCCGGTGAATCTCAGGAAGAGGGGTGCAGGGCCCTGACTCCCCCACACTCCGTGACACGCCCGTCTCCCCACAGTGGACCACGTCTCTGCCCAGGTGTCATTCTACCAGCGCACGGACCAGTCCCAGTGGGAGGCCGGGGAGTTCATGTTCGAGTTTGACCAGGACGAGATCTTGCACGTGGACCTGGAGAGGAAGGGGACCGTCTGGCGCCTCCCTGAATTCAGCAAGTTCACCAGCTTCGAGGCGCAGGGCGCCCTGGACAACATCGCCGTGCTGAAGAACAATCTGGAGATCATGATCCAGAGGTCCAATTAGGGTGAGCAGACAGCAAGTGTGAAAAATCAGGACAGGGCATGGGAGGTAATAGGAGTCTATATAAGAAAAAGACACAAAAATCGGGACTGTCCCTATAAAAATCAGGACATCTGGTCACCCTAGATCCAACCGCACGTGGGCCCAGAACGGTACAGTACGGGGGACCTTCCCTACCAGGCCACCACCACTCCCAGACTCTCCCACACCTGGCTCACCAGTAGACCCCCCCCCACATGCCCAAGATGGGCCCAGTACCAGACACCCTAGAGACTGAGTCCTCCCCTCCCAGCCTCTGGAGGGCTCTGGGCAGTTCTCACCCTCCAGGCTGGGGGCCCAGGGCAGCTCCTTTGCCGAGGGCTGTTCGTGGCCCTGCCCAGCGCCAGGCCCTGCCCCCGAGGGATTCTCTCCCCTGCCCCTGGTGCCCCATGAGCCGTCAGGGCAGGGAGTTGGGCCGGCCCCAGTGACGCCCCCACAGTCCTGGGGAGAGACCCTGAGCTGGAGTGTGAGCACCAGGGACTGGCTGGCTCAGGGGGGCGGGAATGGGGCACGGGGCCTGTCCACTGTAGGGGGCACTGACTCCCATCCGGCCACAGGGCAGGGACTGGCTGGCTCAGGGGCAAGCAATGGGACCCACTAACCCCTGTCTCCCCAGTGCCCCCTGAGGTGACCGTGTTCCCCGAAGACCCCGTGGAGCTGGGGGAGCCCAACGTCCTGATCTGCTTCGTGGACAAGTTCTTCCCGCCCGCGCTCAGCGTGACGTGGCTGAAGAACGGGCAGGAGGTGACGGGGGGTGTCTCCGAGACCGACTTCTACCCGCGCCAGGACTACGCCTTCCGCAAGTTCTCCTACCTGCCCTTCCTCCCCAGCCAGGGCAACTTCTACGACTGCCGGGTGGAGCACGGGGGGCTGCCCGAGCCCTTCATGAAGCACTGGGGTAAGGCCGGGGCGCCCGGGGACCCCACTGGGCACAGGGCTGGGAGCCCGGACGCCTGGGTTCTCTCTCTGGCTCTGGGAGGAGAGTGGGGTCTGCTGGGTGTGATGAACTGGGACTGTTCTTACTGGGGTCTTTGAATGCTGACAGGGGAGTGTGGCGAGGACGGTCTGCATGGGGGGATGGGAGACTGACCAACGGAGAATACCTGAGCATGTAACATGAGAACCCAGGAAGGGGTTAGAGGCCAGGTGACACCTTTGCCCGGGAAACTGAACAAAGGCTGGAAAGAGAGTTCAGAGCGGGCTGGTGACATGGCTGGGAGGCAGATGGGGCTCTGACCTCCCAAGGGGGTTAGGGTGCCCTGGGACCCCAAGATGGACCTAACTGAGGGGGTCCTGTTGTCTGTGCCTGCAAGACCTGTCTTGGACTGTGTTCCTGTCGTCTAAATATACCTTCTGCTTTACGGGCTGGCTGAGAGTCATAGTAAATCGCAGGAAGCCGGGGGTGCAGGGCCTTGTGTCCCCCCTACACCCCGTGACACTGGGTTAGAGCAGGGGGGCTGGGAACCAGGACTCCTGGGTTCTATCCCAGTTCAGGGGGGAGGGAAGGGTGGGAACAGCCCCCCCTCACTCCATGCTCTGTCCCTCTCCCCCTGTAATGATGCTGGTTCTGGCGGGACCCAACGGAGAGTGCCAATTCAGGACAAATTGCTAAAACAGGGCAGTTACAGCCCAAGGCTGGGGGTTTTTCCAACTCTAAGGCAAACCAAACCAGCCAGACTAAGAGGACTTTGGTCTCACCCCACTGGCTAACCACAAGTCACACAATCAATTCCCTTAGACACTCCAGTTTCCCAGTATCACCACCAGTGCCACTTGTTATGGGGACGAATGGTTATGAAAACCAATACCCCAGGAAAAGAAAAAAGGTTCTCTCGATCCCAAAGGACCAAGTCCCAGACCCAGGTCAATATACAAACCAGATCTTACCCACAAATCACGCTGTTGCCAACCCTTTAGAATCTAAAATCTAAAGGTTTATTCATAAAAGGAAAAAGATAGAGATGAGAGTTAGAATTGGTTAAATGGAATCAATTACATACAGTAATGGCAGAGTTCTTGGTTCAGGCTTGTAGCAGTGATGGAATAAACTGCAGGTTCAAATCAAGTCTCTGGAACATCCCCAGCTGGGATGGGTCATCAGTCCTTTGTTCAGAGCTTCAGTTTGTAGCAAAGTCCCTCCAGAGGTATGAAGCAGGATTGAAGACAAAATGGAGAAGATGCAGCTGCCTTCTATAGTCTCTTGTCATGTGGTCTCTCTTCCTTTTTCCCAAAGACAAGCATTCGGGCACATGGCCTGGAGAAACCTCAGAGTTCTGTCCATGGGCCTGTCCCTGCCTTGCTGAGTCACCAGGTGTATCTGCTTCTCTCAATGCGTCAGTTGTAGCTGATGGTCCTTAATGGGCCACCAAGCAGGCTAGGCAGAGCTGACACCAACTTGTCTGGGAAGTTTCCCAGAAGCATAGCACAAGTTTGAAATACAGACAGTATAGAGCCAATGTTCATAACTTCAACGACAAGATTGATACACACATACAGACAGCATAATTATAACCAGCAAACCATAACCTTGTCTTAGACACTTCATTTGACCCCCTTTATACAAGATTTGGTGCCACTACAGGACCTTGGTTGCAACCATGTTCTATACGGTCCCAGATTATGTCAATAATGTCAAACCCCCTCTCTCCTTGCCCTGTCCTTCTCCCCCTCTCTCCAGAAGCCCAGGTGCCCACCCCGTCCCCGAGACCACAGAGACCCTGGTGTGCGCCCTGGGCCTGGCCGTGGGCATCAATCGGCATCATCGCGGGCACCATCCTCATCATCAAGGGCATGAAGATGAACGCCGCCCGCAACCCGCAGGGCCCCTTGTGAGTAGCCGCTGCCCGGGGAGGGCCCCCGCTGCACCCGCAGCCCCTGGGCCCAGACAGCACCCCCTGGGAGACCCCCCCCACCCACTGTGCCCCCCCCAGCCAGCCACAGCCCCTGGGGGTGCTGGGGAACGGCCCTGATCCCTGCCAGCCTCGTGTTGGGGCTCAAGGCTCCTGGTAACTGACCCTCTTTGCCTTTCAGATAAGCACGGGGAGGAGCCAGGGCCCCCGAATCTCCCAGGTGCCTTTGTGAGACCCACTGCACTGCTCCCCCCCCAGCTCTGCCCCCAGCGTCCCTGCTCCGTGCCCGTTGGTGCCAGCTGCTGTACCCAGGAGGGAGCCCCCCAGCCCCATAACCGTGACACCGCTAGAGACTCACTGGGGAGCCACCCCCTGCTCTAACCCACCCGGGGAGCCAATTTTTGGGGAGCAGGGAGCGTGTCAGTCTCCCAGACAAAGCAGAACAGGAGCCAGCGTCTGGGAGCTGACGTGAGATGACTCAGACTAGAAACCAGGGTCACGTTTTTCACTGGGGGGGGGGGGGACCCGAACCGCTGCAACAGCTGGGCCGGTGGGAGCACGTTGGTCTCCAAACAGCCACGGCCCTGAGACTGGATCTGCACAAACAGACCGTGCGTGGGGGGAGCCCCATTGAGTTCTGCAGGGGGGCAGGAGTCCACTCACCGACAGCCCCCAGCAGGGTCCAGGCTTTGGGTTAAAAAGGCGTTTTAAGAACAGTGCGAGAATCGCTGGAACGTGCAAACCCCGAGCTGGACGGAGATCAGAGCCCAGTCAGTACAGAGGCTGGGAAACAGGAAGTAAACGGCAAAGAAAAAACGGTGACTCACCTCTCGTAACTGTGGTTCTTCGAGATGTGTTGCTCACGTCCATTCCAACCAGGTGTGTGCGCGGTCGTCGGAGAGTTTCCCTAGCAACTCCCGGCAGGTCGGCTGTGGAGCCCCTGGGAGCGGCACCTTCAGGGCGCTCAATATACGACCCTGCCGACCCGGCTCCCCCCAGTCCCTTCCTGCCGGCTGCTCCGACAGAGGGGAAGGGGGCGGGTGTGGAATGGACGTGAGCAACACATCTCAGAGAACAAGTTACGAGAGGTGAGGAACCGTTTTTATTTTCTTTGAGTGATCGCTCACGTTGATTCCAGTTAGGCGACTCCCAAGCCTGACGCAGGCGGTGGGGTCGGAGTGAAGGAAACGCAGATTGCAGCACCGCTCTGCTGAAAGCCACGTCGTTCCTGGCGTGCCGGACGATGGCGCAGTGCGAGGTGAAGCTATGCACCGAGGACCATGTCGCTGCCCTGCAGATTTCCTGGATCGGGACCCGGGCCAGGAACGCCGCTGACGAGGCCTGGGCCCCGGTGGAGTGTGCGGTGAGAGCTGGGGTCGGCACCCCGTCAAGCTCACAGCAAGTGCGGATGCAGGACGTGATCCAGGAGGATATTCTCTGAGAGGAGACCGGGAGGCCCTTCATCTGGTCCACCCCCACTACGAAGAGCTGGGTCGATTTCCTGAACGGCTCGGTGCGCTCGATGTAGAAAGCCAGGGCCCTGCGGACATTGAGGGAATGCAGCCGCTGCTCCCGGGGACTGGCGTGAGGTTTCGGGTAAAAGACGGGCAGGAAAATGTCCTGGCTGGTATGGAAGTTCGTCAGCACCTTGGGGACAAAGGCCGGGTGCGGTCTGAGCCGCACCTTATCCCCGTGGAAAACCGTGTAGGGCAGTTCTGAGGTGAAGGCCTTCAGCTCGGAGACGCGTCTCGTCGACGTAATGGCGACCAGGAAAGCCGCCTTCCAGGAGAGAGACAGGAGGTAGCATGTGGCCAGCGGTTCGAACAGGGGCCCCAGGAGCCTCAAAAGGACCAGGTTGAGGTCCCCGGCAGGGACAGGCTGATGGATCTGAGACTGTCCAAGCACTTGAGAAAGCGACCATCGGGTTGGTGAAGACAGAGCGGCCAGACGCGTCCGGGTGGAAGGCCAAGATGGCAGCGAGGTGGAGGACGCCGCCAGGCCTTGCTGTTTCAGGTGCAGGAGGTACTCCAAAATGAGGGGCACTGGCACCTGGGGGGGGGGCGGCGCTGGTCACCCCAACACAAAAACCTTCTCCACTTCACCAGATACGTGGCTCTAGTGGGGGGCTTCCTGCTCCCAGCAGGACCTGCCTCACGGGGTCCGAACACAGCAGCTCTGTGGGGTTCAGCCATGCAGCTTCCAGGCCGTGAGGTGGAGGAACCGCAGGTCGGGATGGCAGAGGTGACCGTGGTCCTGAGCGAGAGGTCGGGGAGGAGAGGCAGCGTGACCGGTACGTCCACCGACAGCTCCAGCAGCGTGGTGTACCAGTGCTGGCGAGGCCACGCCGGAGCTACCAGAATCACCCTCGCCCCGTCCCTGCGGACCTTGGCCAGGACCTTGTGCACGAGGGGGAACGGAGGGAAGGCATAAAGCAAGCGACCCGTCCAGCGAAGCATGAACACGTCAGTGAGGGAGCCTGGGCCAGCGTAAAACAGGAGGTTTATTGAGCGTCTGAACCCAGCACAGGAAACTCTCAGGGCCTCAGGCCTGGCCTCCCTCAGCCCAGCACATCCCAGTCTCTCTGCCTCCAGCTGGGCTCTGCCTGCTCCCCCTCTCCATCCCCGAGCCCCCTGCTTCCCAGCTGGGCCTCTGAGATCACCGGCCCCAGGCCCCACCTCTGTCCATTGTCTTCTCTCCAGGGAAACAGGGTCGCCTGGGCCCCCTCTCCTCGCTTCACCGGCTGCAACTCCTGAGCTGGGTCCTCAGGTCACCGGTCGCTGGGGTATCCATCCTCCAGGCCATCAGCTGGG
Source organism: Terrapene triunguis (assembly GCF_002925995.2). Lineage (NCBI taxonomy): Eukaryota > Metazoa > Chordata > Testudines > Emydidae > Terrapene > Terrapene triunguis. The sequence continues at coordinate 13,803 of NW_020715833.1, forward strand.
GTCCCAAGTCCCCTCTCCAGTCCTCTATAACAACAAACTCCCTCTCCCCTCACCTCGTTAAACCAGTAACACCCAGGAAAACTGAGTCCCACCCCCTCCGCCTCCAAACCATTGAAAACTCCACAGAAAACAAGAAACCCCCCACTTCGTCACAGGGTGACACCTGCAGAGGCACAGCAGCACCAGGGGCCTCATGCTCTCAACCAGAGAGAGATGCTTGAGAGACTCCTAGCAAAATTACCACTTCACCCCTCCGTAAGCAACTACTCAACTCCAGGGCAAGTGGTCTTTGCCAGGGGACTAGATCTGACAATTCCCTGGGGGGCCAGATGCCAGGGGGGTCTCCATGTCAGAATGCCCTGAGCTGACACGTCAGGGTCATGTCACTGTCAGCTCATCCGTCATGGGCAGGAGGTCCTGTATGGGGGATTCCCCAGGCTGTAGGGACACTCTCAGATGCCAAGGATAAAGGGACAGGAATCACAGTGCCTGATTAGCCAGGAGTAATTCCCAGGAGGACAGGGCGGGGGTCACTCCCCCTTTCCCACCCAGGGGACACGTGTGGCACAGAGGGGTCCATCTGTTCCAGTGCTGCACCACCCCACAGAGCCGTGTCGCCAACACATGACCCTGCCCCACACCCTCTGTCTGGAGAGAGCCAGAAGCAAGATGCTCCCATCCTTTGCTCAGCAATGGTAGAGGGAGTCACTGGTTCGGTCGTCGCACCAGGCGAGCGACTGCGCAGGCAGAGCAGTGGACGCTGCCGGGGAGAAACCCCCAAGTCCCAGGCACATGGCGCGCGGGCGACCCATGGGTGGGGACCCACAAGGACAGCACATGACTGCCCAGGTTTAGCATAAAGGCTCCAGTGAGCTGCAAACCAACGTGTTCTAACCGTTAGGAATGAAATGGAATCAACCTGCCCTAATCCCCAGCCCTATGGCCAGCCAGTGCCCCCGTCCCAGGGCTGGAGTGGAGCCAGCGCTCACTGCGGGGAAAGGCCCCATGTGCCAGTGCCCCCCACCCTGGGCTGTACGGACCCCAGCTGAGTGCAGGGCTGTGTTGTGCCAGGCGGTGCCCAGACCCACGGGCTCTGCCCACAGGAGCCTGACGACAGGACAAAGGTGGGATCGGCCCCCCCACGGTACAGCTGGGAGCGGAGCCCCAGAGAGGGGGGGATTTACCCCACTGCACAGCCCTGGCTCCCAGCCACCCCTGCTCAGTGCTGCCCCCTTGTGGCGGTCTCTCTCTTTGCACAAAACCCAGCGGATAGTCAGCGCCCTGGGAAAGGCTGTAGAAAATCCTGGGCTGCCATGGTAAGAACACGTTTGCAGACACCCTGCGACTGTTCTGTTACTGCAACTTTCCTCCCCTCGGGTGCTGCTGCCAGGCCAGGCCTGGTCTGCACCAAATTCACTCTGAGCGACCAGCTCCGCCAGCCGGAGCCCTCTGCCGGCAGCGCCGGGATTCCAAG
>NW_020715834.1:0-4151 GCF_002925995.2 Terrapene triunguis
GCTAAAATCCCCTCTCCGGGGCGCCGCAGCTCAGCCGGCCTGAGCCCAGCGGAGTCGGCGCGGGGCCAACAGACGAGTTCTCCAGTGACCTCACTCCCGCCCATCGGAGGTGGATTTAACAATGGCAGAACCTGCCCCCCAGTGCGTGTCTACGGGACAGTGCTGCCCCTGGGCATGTTTCTAGCACAGACAGAATCACAGAATCTCAGGGTTGGAAGAGACCTCAGAAGGTATCTAGTCCAACCCCCTGCTCAAAGCAGGACCAATCCCCAACTAAATCATCCCAGCCAGGGCTCTGTCAAGTCAGGCCTTAAAAACCTCTAAGGAAGGAGATTCCACCACCACCTCCCTAGGGAACTGGATCGAGGGCTTCCCCACCCGCCCCGTGACATGGCCCTCGCCTGCCCCGCAAGCACGGCCCTGACCCAATCCTGGCTGGGACCCAGCACAGCTCTCAGGAAACCGTCCCAGCGTGATCTAACCCTGGCCAGGCTGGAGCCTCCACCCACCCCCTGGGAAGCTGTTCCTGGGGTTCATTCCCCTAATGGGGGGTGTTGGGAGGGGCAGGTCTGGGGCTCCCCACTGGCACCATTGCCCCAGGCTGTAAGCCTCAGGAGGGTGATGTGGCAGCACCGGCTCTGAAGCCGAAGCGGGGGCTAGGGCCCCCACCTCCATCCCTGGCCACAGAACCCCATTGAACACCCCATGCCAGGGGCCAGGCAGCTCGGAAGAGATGGGATGTACGGGGAGATCCCAACACTGGAAGGGGGGTCCCCAACCCCCAGCATTTCTGGCTGGCCCCATTCCCAGCTCCCCCCTCACCCCCTTTCAGTCGAGGGCTCACGGCTCAGCCGTCGCAGGGCGCTAGAGCCCCTGGGGCTCCGTCCCCCTCCAGGGGGTGCTCCGCAGACCCCGGGCTCTCGTCCCAGCTCCGTCTAGCGGGGTTGGAGGGGGACGGGGTGGGTGATTCAGGACTCCGGGGTTCCAGCTCAGCAAGTGGGGGTGTCTAGGACTCCATCCCACGTCTGCCACAGGCCGGGTGACCATGTTCCCAGGCCCAGCGGGCACCGAGGAACGAGGCCGGGGCAGAGACCCGCAGAGAGAACAGGACTCCAATAATATTTTCTTTATTTACATGTTCCAGGCTGGAAAGGTCTGAACAGCGGAGCCCGCCCTCGGGGTCTGACGGGGCGGGCAGGGGACGGGGAGGGAAAAGGAAGGAGTAGAAAACAATTGTACAGTCAACATAAAAAACAGCCCCCCTCCCCGCCCCCCTGGAAAGGAGCATGCTGCCCAGGCCGTGCCCCCGGCGGGCTCTGTACACTGCAGTCCTGGAGCCGGGCAGGCGACACCCGTCTCTGCAGGGCCCCGTGGCCCAACCGCTGCTCAAATAAATAAACTCTCCCCGGAGAAGGGGACGAGGCCGCCGGCAGGACGTGAGATGGGGGGGCCGGCGATGCAGCCCAGAGCACGTGAGGGGCTTGCGGCTTCCGTCTGTCCGGCTAGGCCCCCCCAAACCCCACCCCCCCAAGAGCAAAACCAAACGTGGAGACTTCCAAACCCTTTAAAACCCAAACTCTGCCCTGGGAAAAGCTCCCATGCGTCAGAACCAAACCAAACCAAACGGTAAAACCTGGCTGGGGTCGCGCCGGGGCCTACACAGGCTGTGCCTGGTAGGGGCCTCTGCGCCAACAGCCCCCAGGGGCCTCCGAACTGTAAACACTGGGGCAGTGCCCATGTCCGTGAGGGGGCAGTCACTGGCGTCCTCCCTCGCCCTGGGGGCGCTGCCCACCGGGTGGAGCCGCTCAGTCCGGTTCACATGGGGTCCGGTCCCGCAGAGCCTCTTCTGAACCTGCCCAGGCTTCCACCCGGCCGCGATGCCGCCCGCCCGCTGCCATCACCGCCACCGCTCTAGCCGGAATCCGAGTCGCTGGTGTCCGAGGACGAGGAGCTGGAGCTGCTGCTGCTGGAGTCGGAGCTGGAGCTGCTGGCACTGAGCCGCGACACGGGCACCTGCTGGGCAGACTCCGGCTTCTCGTTGGCTGCAGGGGAACGAGGGAGCCGGTCAGCAAACAGAACATGCCCTCTTTATCCTGCGCTGGGAGCCAGGCTGGGCTAGCAGGGGCTGCAGGTCAGGTGTGAGGGGCACCGGCAGACCTGGGGGGAGCCCAGGGCTGGAATCATTCCCCCTCACCCAGCTCCGAAGCCCTGCCTCGCGGACACCAACGCCTCGCTCCCCCTCCTGCCCCCTGCCCAGCACTCACCCTTCTTGGGGGGCTTCTTGGTGGAGTTGAGCTGGCCGCTCACGTCCTGCAGCCGCTTCTCCAGCTCCCGTTTCTTCTCCAGCGCCAGCTCCTCCTTCGTCTTCCCCACCGGCTTCTTCATGGCTGCAGCGGGCGGGACAGACGTGCTCAGAGGGCTCCCCGCGGCTGGCTGCATCCCTGAGCCCCCCCTACTCCCACCCTGCCTGGGGAGCAGACAAGCCCACCCCTGCACTTCAGCCCCACCCCATCCCTGTACAGTGCGCGCAGGGAGCAGAGCGCATTGCTCCCCAAGGCTCCCCCAATGTCCCCCCATCCCTTGTAAGGCATACGGGGTGGTGTACAGGCAGGACAGGGGGACACTGCTGAGATCTTCCCTTCCCCACTGACTGACTCACTCACTGCAAGGCTCCCAGGCATACCCCCACGCTCTCACTAGGAGGCACCCAATCTCCTAAGCTCCCTGATTTCCCACCCTACTAACTTCATCCCCCTCCACCCTCGCTGCAAGGCTCCCAGCCCCCCTTGGCTATCCCACAACCTAGATCGTATCTAGCGCTTCTCTGCAGTAGGTCTTGGGGCACTTCCTCGACCACATCCTAGGGGAGAGCCCAGCCCGGGACCATCCCCCCCACTCACTCTCGCTGTAGGGCTTGCGCGGCTTCTTGCGCAGGCAGGACAGCACGTAGCGCTCCAGCTCCCGCAGGGTGGAGGGCTTGAGGGTCTCGAAGTCAATCTCGATCTCCTCAGGGTTGGAGTCACGCAGCGAGGGCTCCCGCGACTGGATGATGTGCACCACCCGCCCCAGCTTCTCCCCCGGCAGCTTGTTGATGTCCAGGCTGAGCTGGCGCTTCTCGTCGTAGGTCATGGGCTTGCTCTCCTCCTCCTCTTCTGAGTCGTAGAGCATGGGGGGTGCCGGCAGCGCCGCCTTCGACACCTTACTGGAATTCCTGGGGGGGGGGGGGGGGGGAGAGAGAGAAAGAGAAGAGAGAACACGTCATGCATGGCCAGATACCCCTTTTCTGGGCCACTGTGCGCCACAGAGCCAGCCCTGCCACCCACATGGCCAGAGTGGAAATCAAAAAGAACCTAACCAGGAACTGAAAAAGCAGGGCAAAGCTTGTTTATCCTTTTCCAATCTCCGAGGAGAACTTGGGTGTGAGAGAATCAGATCTACTGGTTCCGAAGGCTTGAAGGACATGGTGACCAGAAACAATCACTTCAGTTCACTAACTTGTTCACCAAATCAGTTGTAAACACAAAGTTTTTGATAAGCTTCTTTTCTTTTACATTTGAGGTCATTTTACTGAATTAAAAAATCGGTCTAAAAATGGTTTGTGCCTTTTTAAATTGCATTCCAATTTCCATAAAAATAGATCACAACAAATCTAGTAAATAAATGCATCATTCCCAATTTCTTTGCACAATAAAACACGCAATGGCATAAATAAAAATGTAGAGATCTACTATATCCTCCTGAACAGCAAAAAGTATCACCAAGTTTGACATAAAGCTTATATTCAGTTATATAACAACATAAGAACGGCCACACTGGGTCAGACCAAAGGTCCATCTAGCCCAGTATCCTGTCTACCGACAGTGGCCAACACCAGGTGCTCCAGAGGGAATGAACAGAACAGGGAATCATCAAGTGATCCATCCCGTCGCCCATTCTCAGCTTCTGGCAAACAGAGGCTAGAGACACCATCCCTGCCCATCCTGGCTAATAGCCATGGATAGACCTATCCTCCAGGAACTTATCTAGTTCTTTTTTGAACCCATTTACAGTCTTGGCCTTCACAACAGCCTCTGGCAAGGAGTTCCACAGGTTGACTGTGTGTTGTGTGGGGGAAAAAAAAAAAAAAAAAAAAACTTCCTTTTATTTGTTTT